>NC_084740.1:55067078-55087078 GCF_033978785.1 Entelurus aequoreus
TTTATCTAAATGCCAGTCAATGGGAATTTTAGAAAACAGATTATGGCCAAAATACAGCAAATATTTGCTGAAAAGTCAGCCTTAGTTCTCAGAAAATGGACTGTAAAAAAACACAAATAGATTAAATAAAACAGGCTTTGCTATATGTCTTAAAATGACGCCTGGAGCTCGTGGGAGTTTTCCTGGAATAGGCAGAGCATCGCTGTGCTCGTGTTGCGATGTCTACTACAGTGGACAGTATAAAAGTAGGTATTAGTGACACACGCTGAAACAGGCGTGTGCACACAAACATTTGGTGTAAACAACACGTCGACAAACGAGCAGCTTGTGGATGGACTACAAAGAGGAAGCGTCTTAAAGGAGGACAATGAAAGCGCGTCCTTTTGAGTCTCAGGGAGATTAGACATTTCTTCAAGTGACAAAACACCTTATTAGCCTCTGCCTGACCTCTGAGGATTGACCTCTGACTTGTGACCCGGACACCACCGCGCTTTTACTTTCTTTTTTTTCTTTCCCATCAGCCCTTTCATTCATGGCGAGAGGGAGGAGAGTAGAGTTTAATTAGAGATGGAGCACCTCTGGTAATCCACTCTCCCACTATTCATCCCTGTGGGGGGAGGGGCGGAGGAGGGACGTTTTTAACAAGAGGTCAGAGACACTTTGGCCAAGAATCCACCAGATTAGTCCCTTCCATTGTTTCCAGGAAGTCCGCTCCCACCGAGCCAGAATGCGGGACTTAGGCACTGTGCCTGAGCTCCATGATTGTTACGGTTGAAGGACTATCAGCCCCCCCCCCCCCCCCCTACTGGGGTCTCTGCATGGAGGCTGCTATGTTCTTAGCAGAACTCTTATCGCTGGTGTTTGACTCAAATACTTGTCATAGTGAGAGTCCAGTGGACATAGTGGATCTAACATAATAGTGTGAGAGTCCAGTCCATAGTGGATCTAACATAATAGTGTGAGAGTCCAGTCCATAGTGGATCTAACATAATAGTGTGAGAGTCCAGTCCATAGTGGATCTAACATAATAGTGAGAGAGTCCAGTCCATAGTGGATCTAACATAATAGTGTGAGAGTCCGGTCCATAGTGGATGTAACATAATAGTGAGAGTCCAGTCCATAGTGGATCTAACATAATAGTGTGAGAGTCCAGTCCATAGTGGATCTAACATAATAGTGTGAGAGTCCAGTCCATAGTGGATGTAACATAATAGTGAGAGTCCAGTCCATAGTGGATCTAACATAATAGTGTGAGAGTCCAGTCCATAGTGGATCAAACATAATAGTGAGAGTCCAGTCCATAGTGGATCTAACATAATAGTGAGAGTCCAGTCCATAGTGGATCTAACATAATAGTGTGAGAGTCCAGTCCATAGTGGATCTAACATAATAGTGAGAGTCCAGTCCATAGTGGATCTAACATAATAGTGTGAGAGTCCAGTCCATAGTGGATCTAACATAATAGTGTGAGAGTCCAGTCCATAGTGGATCTAACATAAACGTGAGAGTCCAGTCCATAGTGGATCTAACATAATAGTGTGAGAGTCCAGTCCATAGTGCATCTAACATAATAGTGAGAGAGTCCAGTCCATAGTGGATCTAACATAATAGTGTGAGAGTCCGGTCCATAGTGGATCTAACATAATAGTGTGAGAGTCCAGTCTATAGTGGTTCTAACATAATAGTGTGAGAGTCCAGTCCATAGTGGATCTAACATAATATTGAGAGTCCAGTCCATAGTGGATCTAACATAATATTGTGAGAGTCCAGTCCATTGTGGATCTAACATAATAGTGAGAGTCCAGTCCATAGTGGATCTAACATAATATTGTTAGAGTCCAGTCCATAGTGGATCTAACATAATAGTGTGAGAGTCCAGTCCATAGTGGATCTTACATAATAGTGTGAGAGTCCAGTCCATAGTGGATCTAACATAATAGTGAAATTCCAGTCCATAGTGGATATAACATAATAGTGAGAGTTCAGTCCATAGTGGATCCAACATAATAGTGTGAGAGTCCAGTCCATAGTGGATCTAACATAATAGTGTGAGAGTCCAGTCCATAGTGGATCTAACATAATAGTGTGAGAGTCCGGTCCATAGTGGATCTAACATAATAGTGAGAGTCCAGTCCATAGTGGATCTAACATAATAGTGTGAGAGTCCAGTCCATAGTGGATCTAACATAATAGTGAGAGTCCAGTCCATAGTGGATCTAACATAATAGTGTGAGAGTCCAGTCCATAGTGGATCTAACATAATAGTGAGAGTCCAGTCCATAGTGGATCTAACATAATAGTGTGAGAGTCCAGTCCATAGTGGATCTAACATAATAGTGTGAGAGTCCAGTCCATAGTGGATCTAACATAAACGTGAGAGTCCAGTCCATAGTGGATCTAACATAATAGTGTGAGAGTCCAGTCCATAGTGCATCTAACAAAATAGTGAGAGATTCCAGTCCATAGTGGATCTAACATAATAGTGTGAGAGTCCGGTCCATAGTGGATCTAACATAATAGTGTGAGAGTCCAGTCTATAGTGGTTCTAACATAATAGTGTGAGAGTCCAGTCCATAGTGGATCTAACATAATATTGAGAGTCCAGTCCATAGTGGATCTAACATAATATTGTGAGAGTCCAGTCCATTGTGGATCTAACATAATAGTGAGAGTCCAGTCCATAGTGGATCTAACATAATATTGTTAGAGTCCAGTCCATAGTGGATCTAACATAATAGTGTGAGAGTCCAGTCCATAGTGGATCTTACATAATAGTGTGAGAGTCCAGTCCATAGTGGATCTAACATAATAGTGAAATTCCAGTCCATAGTGGATATAACATAATAGTGAGAGTTCAGTCCATAGTGGATCCAACATAATAGTGTGAGAGTCCAGTCCATAGTGGATCTAACATAATAGTGTGAGAGTCCAGTCCATAGTGGATCTAACATAATAGTGTGAGAGTCCGGTCCATAGTGGATCTAACATAATAGTGTGAGAGTCCAGTCCATAGTGGATCTAACATAATAGTGAGAGTCCAGTCCATAGTGGATCTAACATAATAGTGAGAGTCCAGTCCATAGTGGATCTAACATAATAGTGTGAGAGTCCAGTCCATAGTGGATCTAACATAATAGTGAGAGTCCAGTCCATAGTGGATCTAACATAATAGTGTGAGAGTCCGGTCCATAGTGGATCTAACATACTAGTGTGAGAGTCCAGTCCATAGTGGATCTAACATAATAGTGAGAGTCCAGTCCATAGTGGATCTAACATAATATTGTGAGAGTCCAGTCCATAGTGGATCTAACATAATAGTGTGAGAGTCCAGTCCATAGTGGATCTAACATAATAGTGTGAGAGTCCGGTCCATAGTGGATCTAACATAATAGTGTGAGAGTCCAGTCTATAGTGGATCTAACATAATAGTGAGAGTCCAGTCCATAGTGGATCTAACATAATATTGTGAGAGTCCAGTCCATAGTGGATCTAACATAATAGTGAGAGTCCAGTCCATAGTGGATCTAACATAATAGTGAGAGTCCAGTCCATAGTGGATCTAACATAATATTTTGAGAGTCCAGTCCATAGTGGATCTAACATAATAGTGAAATTCCAGTCCATAGTGGATCTAACATAATAGTGAGAGTCCAGTCCATAGTGGATCTTACATAATAGTGTGAGAGTCCAGTCCATAGTGGATCTAACATAATAGTGAAATTCCAGTCCATAGTGGATCTAACATAATAGTGAGAGTTCAGTCCATAGTGGATCTAACATAATAGTGTGAGAGTCCGGTCCATAGTGGATCTAACATAATAGTGTGAGAGTCCGGTCCATAGTGGATCTAACATAATAGTGTGAGAGTCCAGTCTATAGTGGATCTAACATAATAGTGAGAGTCCAGTCCATAGTGGATCTAACATAGTAGTGAGAGTCCAGTCCATAGTGGATCTAACATAATATTGTGAGAGTCCAGTCCATAGTGGATCTAACATAATAGTGGGAGTCCAGTCCATAGTGGATCTAACATAATATTGTGAGAGTCCAGTCCATAGTGGATCTAACATAATAGTGTGAGAGTCCAGTCCATAGTGGATCTAACATAATAGTGTGAGAGTCCGGTCCATAGTGGATCTAACATAATAGTGTGAGAGTCCAGTCTATAGTGGATCTAACATAATAGTGAGAGTCCAGTCCATAGTGGATCTAACATAATATTGTGAGAGTCCAGTCCATAGTGGATCTAACATAATAGTGAGAGTCCAGTCCATAGTGGATCTAACATAATACTGTGAGAGTCCAGTCCATAGTGGATCTAACATAATAGTGTGAGAGTCCAGTCCATAGTGGATCTTACATAATAGTGTGAGAGTCCAGTCCATAGTGGATCTAACATAATAGTGAAATTCCAGTCCATAGTGGATCTAACATAATAGTGAGAGTTCAGTCCATAGTGGATCTTACATAATAGTGTGAGAGTCCAGTCCATAGTGGATATAACATAATAGTGAGAGTTCAGTCCATAGTGGATCTAACATAATATTGTGAGAGTCCAGTCCATAGTGGATCTAACATAATAGTGAGAGTCCAGTCCATAGTGGATCTAACATAATATTGTGAGAGTCCAGTCCATAGTGGATCTAACATAATAGTGTGAGAGTCCAGTCCATAGTGGATCTTACATAATAGTGTGAGAGTCCAGTCCATAGTGGATCTAACATAATAGGGAAATTCCAGTCCATAGTGGATCTAACATAATAGTGAGAGTTCAGTCCATAGTGGATCCAACATAATAGTGTGAGAGTCCAGTCCATAGTGGATCTAACATAATAGTGTGAGAGTCCAGTCCATAGTGGATCTAACATAATAGTGTGAGAGTCCGGTCCATAGTGGATCTAACATAATAGTGTGAGAGTCCAGTCTATAGTGGATCTAACATAATAGTGTGAGAGTCCAGTCCATAGTGGATCTAACATAATAGTGAGAGTCCAGTCCATAGTGGATCTAACATAATATTGTGAGAGTCCAGTCCATAGTGGATCTAACATAATAGTGAGAGTCCAGTCCATAGTGGATCTAACATAATATTGTGAGAGTCCAGTCCATAGTGGATCTAACATAATAGTGAGAGTCCAGTCCATTGTGGATCTAACATAATATTGTGAGAGTCCAGTCCATAGTGGATCTAACATAATAGTGTGAGAGTCCAGTCCATAGTGGATCTTACATAATAGTGTGAGAGTCCAGTCCATAGTGGATCTAACATAATAGTGAAATTCCAGTCCATAGTGGATCTAACATAATAGTGAGAGTTCAGTCCATAGTGGATCTTACATAATAGTGTGAGAGTCCAGTCCATAGTGGATCTAACATACCGTCTATTATAAAGCATTTTTCACATGTGAATACTATAAATAGTCTATTTTACCGCATTATTCACATATGAATAATATAAATACAGTCTATTATACAGCATAATTCGCATGTGAATAATATAAATACAGTCTATTATACATCATTATTCACATGTGAATAATACAAATACAGTCTATTATACAGCATTATTTACATGTGAATAATATAAATACAGTCTATTATACATCATTATTCACATGTGAATAATATAAATACAGTCTATTATACAGCATAATTCGCATGTGAATAATATAAATACAGTCTATTATACAGCATTATTCACATGTGAATAATATAAATACAGTCTATTATACAGCATAATTCGCATGTGAATAATATAAATACAGTCTATTATACATCATTATTCACATGTGAATAATACAAATACAGTCTATTATACAGCATTATTTACATGTGAATAATATAAATACAGTCTATTATACATTTAAGTACAGTACGCAGGCACATAGCACGTGAGCTACGGTGCTAACGTCATGCCAGTAAGCTGTTTACTCACTTGCTCACAGTCTCTAGTGCTGCTGGAACATCATTCAAAAAAAGTCACTTTTGTGTATTTGTGCAGCGTTTAAGCGAAGGGGGCCGTCATTGAGCCTATAAGAGCGTTTCATGACAGGAAGCTGAGCGGCCAAGAAAACTTTGCCCTGCTCACCACCGGGCAGCTGCAGGCAATAAGCTGCTCGCATATTTACATCCACATGCTGTCAAACATTTGATTTGTCACTTATTGGAGGACATGGCATCACGTATATATTTAACTCCCGACAGCTTTGCTCTTTTCTTCCCCGAGAATAGACGCTGAAACTGCAAAAGGCATTTGTCCCTCTGACGCCCAAGCTTCCTGTTTACCACGTTATTTTCCGCTCACTTCCTCGCGTTTGCCCAACGGTATCTTTAGATACATATTTGCGTGCCGGACTTTTCCCCGGCGTGCACCCCGACACCCGCCGAGGGGGCCGCCGCTGACATGTGCGAATGCGCTCAGAGCGACGGAGGTTTATGTGAACTGCGGGGCCGGCGACTCTTGAGGAAAGCCACAACACAAGTCCAAGGCCTTGTGGCGCGCCGGGCCCCGGATGGCCAGGAATGTCCAAGTTTATTTTTTTCTGCTTTTTCCCCCCGCAAACAACAATATGGGGAAATCCCAGATTTGCTGTTCATGAAGGAGCCACCATGGTCTGCTGTCAGAGGTGTTGTGGTCTGGTGTGAAGATGCTGGAGCTCCATGGAATCCCCCCGACATTCTCATAAAGGCCTTTAAATGTCAAAGAACTGCTTACTTTTGACCTCAAACCCAAATATCGACAGCTCGATCGTCGGGTAGAGACCCAAAGACCGACCGGTCGATCATCGGGTAGGGACCCAAAGATCGACCGGTCGATCGTCGGGTAGGGACCCAAAGATCGACCGGTCGATCGTCGGGTAGGGACCCAAAGATCGACCGGTCGATTGTCGGGTAGGGACCCAAAGATCGACCGGTCGATCGTCGTATAGGGTCGATCGTCATGTAGGGTCGATCGTCGGGTAGGATCTCAAAGACTGACCGGTCGATCGTCGTGTGGGACCCAAAGATCGACCGGTCGATCGTCATGTAGGGAACCAAAGATCGACCGGCCAATCGTCGTGTAGGGTCGATCGTCGGGTAGGATCTCAAAGACCGACCGGTCGATCGTCGTGTGGGACCCAAAGATCGACCATTGATCGTCGGGTAGGGACCCAAAGATCGATCGGTCGATTGTCGGGTAGGGACCCAAAGATCGACCGGTCGATCGTCGGGTAGGATCTCAAAGACCGACCGGTCGATCGTTGTGTGGGACCCAAAGACCGACCGTTGATCGTCGGGTAGGGACCCAAAGATCGATCGGTCGATTGTCGGGTAGGGACCCAAAGATCGACCGGTCGATCGTCATGTGGGGTCGATCGTCGGGTAGGATCTCAAAGACCGACCCGTAGATCGTCGTGTAGGGACCCAAAGATCGACCGGTCGATTGTCGTGTAGGGTCGATCGTCAGGTAGGATCTCAAAGACTGACCAGTCGATCATCGTGTGTTACCCAAAGATCGACCGGTCGATTGTCGGGTAGGGACCCAAAGATCGACCGGTCGATCGTCGGGTAGGGACCCAAAGATCGACCGGTCGATCGTCAGGTAGGGACCCAAAGATCAACTGGTCGATCGATCTGACGTCATAAGCTACTGAATCTGTAGAGACTCTCGTCCCCAAAATATCAAATCCCATCTTCTAGAACAGGCGTCCCCAAGTTTGTTGCCTCCCTGGATCTTTTTAACCAATCGTGCTCATATTTGACACAAATGTGCTCCTCAGTACAGCAACCTGAGGGTTCCTGGTTCAATCCCCACCTTCTACCAACCTCGTCACATCCGTTGTGTCCTTGAGCAAGACACTTCACCCTTGCTCCTGATGGGTCGTGGTTAGGGCTCCCGCTATCAGTGTGTGAATGGGTGAATGTGGAAATAGTGTCAAAGCGCTTTGAGTACCTTGAAGGTAGAAAAGTATAACCCATTTACCATTTACTTCACCAAATCACCTTCATCGGTCGTGATGTGCGGATCAATACCAAATATCCATACCAGATCTTTATAGTCTAATATCGATTCTCAAGTAAAAACAGCGATATTTCTGATTAGGGTTGTCCCCATACCAATGTTTTGGTACCGGTACCAAAAAGTATTTCCATACTTTTCGATACTTTTCTAAATAAAGGGGACCACTAAAAATGTCTATCGGCTTTATTTGAACAAAAAAATGTTAGTGTACATGAAACATATGTTTATTATTGTAATTTAGTCCTTACATAAAATAGTGAACATACTAGACAACTTGTCTTTTAGTAGTAAGTAAACAAACAAAGACTCCTAATTAGTCTGCTGACGTATGCAGTAACATATTGTGTCATTTATACACCTATTATTTTGTACACATTATGAGGGACAAACTGTAAAAAATGGATTATTAATCTACTTGTTCATTTACTGTTAATATCTGCTTATTTTCTCTTTTAACATGTTCTATCTACACTTCTGTTAAAATGTAATAATCACTTATTCTTCTCTTCTTTGATACTTTACATTAGTTTTGGATGATACCACAAATTTGGGTATCGATCCGATACCAAGTAGTTACAGGATCATACATTGGTCATATTCAAAGTCCTCATGTGTCCAGGGACATATTTACTGACTTTATAAACATACTACGAATCGATGTAATCATAGTAGTATCGACTAGATACACTCTTGTACTTGGTATCATTACAGTGGATGTCAGGTGTAGATCCACCCATGGCATTTGTTTACATTGTGACGCCGGTGAGCTATTTTATCCTCCTACGGTGTGTAGTGAAGCATGTTTAGCTATTCCTCGTCCTCCAGTGATAATGTACATGTAAGAAACTTACTTTACTTGTCGCCATGGACACCAGGATTAGTGATTTAGAAGTAGCTAAAACACTGTGGATGGATGTTAGCCGCTAGCTAGCTAGCCATGTCTTAAAGCATCTCTTCTTGAGGGTGTTTCAGTGTTATAACTTCACCTTTATCTTTACTTTTTACACCAAAATGCGTCCATTCTCCCTTTTCTGTCTCCACACCGTGTCTGCTTGTAAGTACATAGAGCAGGGGTGTCAAACGTACGACCAGGTTTTATCCGGCCTGCGGGAAGAGTTTGCTAAGTATAAAAATGAACCCAACATTTTGAATGAAAGAAACCGCTGTTCTGAATGTGTCCACTAGATGTCGCAATAGCAAAAAACTGCATGATGTTAGTGCACCAGTCGAGGGAAATGAGCACAAACATCAATAACATTCTGTAATTTGATTTTGATATTTTTTTTTTGATCTTGATAGATTGAAAATAACACCAATGAGTTGACTAAAGAACATTAGCAGATCATTTATTCAGAACGTATAAATAACGACAAATAAAGATAGCATACTATTAACCGCAACACCAGTGCCTCCATGGAAATGCCCCCCTCTACCTCAAATAACTACTCACCCCCAAATCCTCCACACGACACCTCCGCTCTGGACAGGCTAACCTCCTCCAACCTCTGAGAACAATGGGAGACCGGGCTATCTGCACTCCCAGTCTGTGGAACGCTCTCCCTGACCACCTGAGGGAACCACAGACTGTGGATGCTTTTAAAAACAGCCTTTTTTTTAGATGTATGCATACTAGTTTTAGCTATTTGGCTGTTCTAGTTTTTATTTATTTATTTATTTTAAATTATTTTTAATTTTTATTTATTTTAATACACTGTAGCACTTTGAGGTTGTTTACTCAATGTAAAGTGCTTTTTAAAAATAAAATCTATTATTATGATTATGTAAGTGTAAAAAAAAACCAACAACATTATGATTTGTACATTTTCCGAATGTGCTTGTTGTATTTTTAAACAAAGAAAACAATCTGAAGTTGTCTTTAGTTTTAAGTTATCGTGCTGTGATTTTACCAGTCCGACCCACTTGGGGGTAGATTTTCCCAATCTAAAATGAGTTTGACACCCCTGATTTAGAGGGTTTGCAGAGAAAGTCTTCCCAATACTTGACGGTAGAACCATGTGTTTTCTTTCCGAAGTCACGTTTTGGCAAACGCCACCTTTACTACAAAACCACTATTTAAGAATCCTGGTGGAAACCCGTCAGTTGTAAAACGCTCCAGCGGTTGCCGTCAGTGAATCTCCGTACATCTGTTCTTACGTTTAAGAAGGTCCTGCTCCACTGACGGTTCCGTCATTTCTACCGGCGGGTCGCAGCTGCCGGGCCCGGGGGACGGGGGTTGGGGGCCACCTGCGGTCTGGTATCACCCGAAGGTGTCCGATGCTTTTTGGCCGTTGTGCTCGGGTGGCCCGGCCTGCGGTCGCCCACTGTTTGGGTTTCTGCTTCACGCTGGGATTAGCAGCTATCTCCACCGGGCTTTGGCTTTTCCTGGAAGCAAGCTCGCCCTCTGACTATTTGCTTACGTTTAAGCGTGAACGGGCGCGCTGGTCTGTAGGCGGCCTCTCCTCTGAGTGGGCCAGAAGCGTGCCAAGAGCCGTTGAGCCTCTCTAAATCCCTGATTGATTTACAGCTTTGTCCGCAGACAGTAGAGCCATCCCGGCCTGCGTCTCACCTCTTTGGGCCAATTCTCTCTATACGTCTTCATGCAGCACTGCAATGCTGATGAGGAATGCCAGGCTTCATGGAGTCAGACTCGTGTTAGTGATACTCCTACACAACTCAATGAAGATCAAAGACCGGTGCCATCTCTGCTTTCCTAACGAGGCCGTCCTTGCCAAGACCTTGTGGAGACGATTACGCCGACGGCTTTTTCTGTCCGTCAAACTCTATCTACCGATGCCTCTCTCAGTTCTTCTAGGATTCATGTACTCTGTCAGGCATGATTGGCAGAGTACATGCCTTTCCTTTACTCCGAGAAATGTGCAAAACCTAAACATGGCAATGAGAAACTGGTAATGGTAACACCCATGTTTCGAAAAACCTCTCAAATATCGTTTTTACGCTCTCATGAGGTGGTTTACAGAGGTTTCGATATTGAAGTGTGTGGCAAAAAACGTGACGGAAACCCTTTTTAAACACTCGGGTCGTCTTGGTCTCGCTTGGTCGGCCCCTGGAAGGTCTCTTCCCGGCAATAAGAGGCCGACCCGCAGGCTCGGAGAGACCCACAAAGTCCAGGGGGTACTTGAATCCACAATTCGTTCGCAATTATCTCCCCGAAATCCCTTATTGGTGGCCGCTGCCGTACATAAGGACGTTGCCTTTGATCTGCCGCTGCCTTCGTCTTCTGTTGACAACCACGGCTCCTCAACCATGGACTCGCAAAGCGTTCATCTTCCTCAGACTGGAGTCTCGCGGCACAAGATTTTACGGGAATTACGACTCGTATGCAAAACACCCTTTAAGTGAAACACCCACAAGTCGCAAATGTACTTTGTCGAAATCTTTGAAATATTGCTTTTAATTTGCGAAAAACTGCAACGGAAACGCAGCTAGAGATAAATAAACGCCTCTGAGACAAGTAAACAATTTAATATTTTACAACAATTTTAAATATAATAGAACCTGCATATTAGTGTTATACCGGTACCAAAATTATTTCGATACTTTTCGGTACTTTTCTAAATAAATGGCACCACAAAAAATGTAATTATTGTCTTTATTTGAACACAAAATGTTAGTGTACATGAAACATATGTTTATTATTGCAATGTAGTCCTTAAATAAAATAGTGAACATACTAGACAACTTGTCTTTTAGTAGTAAGTAAACAAACAAAGACTCCTAATTAGTCTGCAGTAACATATTGTGTCATTTATACACCTATTATTTTGTACACATTATGAGGGACAAACTGTAGAAATGGATTATTAATCTACTTGTTCATTTACTGTTAATATCTGCTTATTTTCTGTTTTAACATGTTCTATCTACACTTCTGTTAAAATATAATAATCACTTATTCTTCTCTTTTTTGATACTTTACATTAGTTCTGGGGGACCGGTACTTTTTAGAGGCGGTATAGTACCGAATATAATCCGATAGTATTGCGGTACTATACTAATACCGGTATACCGTACAACTCTACTCCATATACAAACGTAGTTAGTTCTTTAGTTCTGCTTTTGTGACGATCTGTTTGTGTTTATTTCCTGTCAGCACTCTTATTTTAGTTCCACTTCCTGCATGTCGTTGTGGCTTGTGCAGCCCTTTGAGACACTTGTGATGAAGGGCTATATAAATAAACTTTGATTGATTGATTTATTCATTGATATCTGCCTGAGCGCTCCTTTCCCTCACCTGTCCCTGATTGGCAGCTTGGCACACCTGGTTGCAGTTGCCAATCATGCTGCTATTTATGCCTGCCTCGCCCTCCAGTCAGGGCTGGAGGATTCTGTCAGGGACTGGCATGGCCGCGGTAGTTGTGACCCCAAGGTGCAGGTAAGACAAGTCTTTAATTGTACTCAACATAGGAGCAGTTCTGCACACAGCATGCTGCTAAAAGTCAGTTAACATTTACAATCCTCCTGCCCTGACTGGAGGGCGAGGCAGGCATAAATAGCAGCCTGATTGGCAACTGCAACCAGGTGTGTCAGGCTGCTAATCAGGGACAGGTGAGGGAAACGAGCGCTCAGGGAGTGCAGGAAGTGGAAGTAAAATAAGAGCGCTGACAGGAAATAAACACAAACATGACAAGATGTGAATGTGACAGATCGTCACAGCTTTGCTTTTATGTTTTACTCCTTTAGATCCTAAACTATCTTTCTTATTGTGTCTGTCAAATGTGTTTATATGTGACATTGTTTGGATTGTAGTGCTTTGTTGGTGAGCCAAAATAAAATGTCCACCTCTTTGGGCAATAAAGATGTATTCTGTTCTATTCTTGGACAGGGTTCGTAAATACAGACGTTCGTATATTAAAGCAAATTCCTCCATAAGAAACAATATGAACGTGAATGATGGGTTCCAGCCTCCACAAAAGTCCATATTTTAGTAAAGGTTTGTATACTTTGAAGTCAATATAAAGCTCTATACAGTACTGTACATCAAACATAACACATTTAATATCAAAGTCAAAAGAACAAGTAGCTGAACTGTCCTCCTGTGCAGCCTGTATCAAACAACAGAAGAATAAGTGATTATTACATTTGAAAAAGAAGTGCAGATAGAACATGATGAAAAGGAAAATAAGCAGATATTAACAGTAAATTAACAAGTGCATTAATAATACATTTTTACAGTTTGTCCCTCATAATGTGTACAAAATAATAGGTGTATAAATGACACAATATGTTACTGCAGACTAATTAGGAGTCTTTGTTTGTTTACTACTAAAAGACAAGTTGTCTAGTATGTTCACTATTTTATTTAAGGACTAAAGTACAATAATAAACATATGTTTCATGTACAGTAAGATTATTTGTTAAAATAAAGACAATAATGTCATTTTTTTGTGGTGTCCTTTATTTAGAAAAGTATCAAAGTATCAAAATACATTTTAGTACCGGTACCAAAATATTGGAGACAACGCTACATCAATGACCATTTCATGATTATAAAACTTCGAGCAGTGGTGCCCAAAGTGGGGCTCGCGGGCCGAATTTGGCCTACCGGATGGTTTTGTCTTGCCCGCCATTCGATGTTGGTCAATTTTTTAGGGCATCACGGCAAGTGACGAGGGCGGCCGCGGCTTTTGCCGCAGTTGCCGTGGTTGAGTTGAGTTGAGTTGAGTTTGAGTTTATTTGGAACATGCAAGCATACAACATGATACATCACAATTTCCTTTTTCGAAAAGGAGTAGGAAGAAGCAGAGCTTATTTAATTCTACCACTTTTCTTTACATAACAGTTGCTAAAACTTTTTGTTCGCTTCCTGTTCACAATTTATTCACAATAAACTCCATAAGTACCGGTAATCACAATAGAATAAATAAATAAATAATAATAATAATTTAATAATAATAATTGGTGGTTAAATTCAAACCCTGCATATATACACTTTATTTGTATCCATGATCTCTTCAGTTTAAAAGCATGATGTCGACAAAAGCTCTGAGTCTGTCCGCATAAAGTTCAAGTAAATTGTTGCATATTGTTGTAATGTGTGGCACCCTAAAACAAGAAGATGTTGATGTCTTCCTTCACTCGTTATTTTTACAGTTTTATGCATTTTTTTTGGTATAAAATATAACAATTGCCAAATGAATTGCAATCGCAATTATGTTTTTTCTCAAAAACGGTGCAGCCCTGGTTCCTTATTATTCACACTCTCACTATTATGCTAGATCCACTATGGACTGGACTCTCACTATTATGTTAGATCCACTATGGACTGGACTCTCACACTATTATGTTAGATCCACTATGGACTGGACTCTCACTATTATGTTAGATCCACTATGGACTGGACTCTCACACTATTATGTTAGATCCACTATGGACTGGACTCTCACACTATTATGTTAGATCCACTATGGACTGGACTCTCACTATTATGTTAGATCCACTATGGACCGGACTCTCACTATTATGTTACATCCACTATGGACTGGACTCTCACACTATTATGTTAGATCCACTATGGACTGGACTCTCACTAATATGTTAGATCCACTATGGACTGGAATCTCACACTATTATGTTAGATCCACTATGGACTGGACTCTCACACTATTATGTTAGATCCACTATGGACTGGACTCTCACACTATTATGTTAGATCCACTCGACGTCCATTGCACCGGTCGCCCGGGGGGGGGGGCACATCTGCGGTCCCCTCCAAGATTTGTCATTGTCCCATTGGGTTGAGTTTTTCCTTGCCCTGATGTGGGGTCTGAGCCCAGGATGTCATTGTGGCTTGTGCAGCCCTTTGAGACACTCGTGATTTAGGGATATATAAGTAAAATTGATTGATTGATCGATCTAGTGATGCACGCCGACAATATAATTATAATGGGGGACTTTAATATCCATATGAATACCCCATCAGACCGTCCGTGCGTGGCGCTCCAGACTATAATTGATAGCTGTGGTCTTACACAAATAATAAATGAACCCACGCATCGCAACGGTAATACGATAGATCTAGTGCTTGTCAGGGGCGTCACCACCTCCAAAGTTATGATACTAAAGTAATGTCTGATCATTACCTTATAAAATTTGAAGTTCTTACTCATTGTCAACAAGCTAATAAAAATAATAACTGCTTTAGCAGCCGCAACATTAATGCTGTCACAACGATGACTCTTGCTGGGTTGAGTTTTTCCTTGCCCTGATGTGGGATCTGAGCCCAGGATGTCATTGTGGCTTGTGCAGCCCTTTGAGACACTCGTGATTTAGGGATATATAAGTAAAATTGATTGATTGATCGATCTAGTGATGCACGCCGACAATATAATTATAATGGGGGACTTTAATATCCATATGAATACCCCATCAGACCGTCCGTGCGTGGCGCTCCAGACTATAATTGATAGCTGTGGTCTTACACAAATAATAAATGAACCCACGCATCGCAACGGTAATACGATAGATCTAGTGCTTGTCAGGGGCGTCACCACCTCCAAAGTTATGATACTAAAGTAATGTCTGATCATTACCTTATAAAATTTGAAGTTCTTACTCATTGTCAACAAGCTAATAATAATAATAACTGCTTTAGCAGCCGCAACATTAATGCTGTCACAACGATGACTCTTGCTGGGTTGAGTTTTTCCTTGCCCTGATGTGGGATCTGAGCCCAGGATGTCGTTGTGGCTTGTGCAGCCCTTTGAGACACTCGTGATTTAGGTAAACTTTGATTGATTGATTGATTGACATTTATGCTATTCGTGCCTCGCTTAAAATGGCTTTATTTCGCCCTGGGCCCATTTTTACATCCTTTTTATTTATTTTTTTCAACCACGACTCATAGGGGACGCCACAAATGTCATTGACACATCTTTGTGTCATGCTGAGACACAAAAGGAAGGAAAACCATCAGGTCTGGTAGCCCAGATGGAAATCCCATCATGAAACTATTTTAGCATCCCAATGGGAAGCGGGAATCAGCTGGTTTAGTCTAGGAGGTGACTAAGAGGGATTTGGGCGATGCGGGGGAAGGGCAGGGGGGTCTTGATGTGGCGGACTTATCTGTCTGTACTCGGGTGGCACCGGTCTGGACCGTGAGTCACACTTTCTGTTTCCCTCCGTCCACGAGGGCCGGCAGCAGGGTGGCTTCCACCCGCCGCGGCTTGGCCTGCCGCAGCAGGAATGTGCTGTGCCCACACCTTGCGAAACCGTGACCCCTTTCCTGTGGCCGAGGACCTGCTTGCGTCCTAAAAAGCTCCCAGCTGGAACCCCGGTGTGGTAAATATAGCTCTGCCGCTGCAGCCGCGCTTCCTCTGCGAGCAGACTCTTAGGTCAAACAATGGTGGAACAAAATACATCCTATTGCCTTTTTGCCCGCAGAGGTGCTGGATTTGTGGCGTCTGTGACAATAAATGAAGACGGGGGCGGTTTAGACGAGCCGGGGAAAGGTCTATTACAAACGCTTGCTGATGTCTTGCTTAGGTTCTGTTGCCAATGTCCAACAGACTCGCACACAACCAACCGTTTTGGTACATCATGTTGGCTAATCTTGCCACTTTCTTCACTGGGACCGTCTTTTGGTAGAACAAACTTTCCCATCTTCAACTCCTGCCTCGTCAGTAACACATCTACACATGAACTACTGTATATGGTACAAGTGTCGTCAGTAATGTAATAGTAGTGGTATGACACAAGTAACGTCTTGTGTAATACAGAGGGCGGGAGCACATTACACCAGTTTTAAAATCTCTGCATTGGCTCCCCGTCCGCTTCAGGGTGGATTTTAAAGTTTGATTGTTAGTTTTTAAATGTCTTAATGGCCTTGCGCCTTCTTGTCTGACCTGTGACAAAACGTGACACAACGTGACACAACGTGACAAAACGTGACAGAACGTGAGAAAACGTGAGAAAATGTGACAAAACGTGTGTCAAAATGTGACAAAACGTCACAAAATGTGACAAAACGTCACAAAATGTGACAAAACGTCACAAAATGTGACAAAACGTCACAAAATGTGTGTCAATACGTAACAAAACGTGACAAAACGTGAGGAAACATGACAAAACGTGTGTCAAAACGTGACAAAACATGACAAAATGTAACAAATGTGTCAAAACGTGACCAAACGTGACAAAAGTTGACAAAAGATGACAAAAAGTGACAAAAGGTGACAAAACATGACAAAAGGTGTATAAAAACGTTTTTCAAAATGTGACATGTCACAAAACATGACAAAACGTGACAAAACGTCACAAAATGTGACAAAACGTGACAAAACGTGACACAACGTGACACAACGTGACAAAACGTGACAGAACATGAGAAAACGTGAGAACATGTGACAAAACGTGTGTCAAAATGTGACAAAATGTGACAAAACGTCACAAAATGTGACAAAACGTCACAAAATGTGTGTCAATACGTAGCAAAACGTGAGAAAACGTGAGAAAACATGACAAAAGGTAACAAGTGTGTCAAAACGTGACCAAAGTTGACAAAAGATGACAAAAAGTGACAAAAGGTGACAAAACATGACAAAACGTGTATAAAAACGTTTTTCAAAATGTGACATGTCACAAAACGTGTATAAAAACGTTTTTCAAAATGTGACATGTCACAAAACATGACAAAACGTGACAAAATGTCACAAAATGTCACAATACGTGACACAACGTGACAAAACGTGACAAAATGTCACAAAATGTGACAAAACGTGACACAACGTGACACAACGTGGCACAATGTGACACAACGTGACAAAAAGTGACAAAAGGTGTCAAAACGTGACAAAACGTGTCAAAAGCGTGACAAAATGTGACAATACGTGACATGTCACAAAACATGTCACAAAACGTGACAAAACGTCACAAAATGTGACAAAACGTCACAAAATGTGACAAAACGTGACAAAACGTGTCAAAACGTGACAAAATGTGACAACATGTCACAAAACATGACAAAACGTGACAAAACGTCACAAAATGTGACAAAACGTCACAAACTGTGACAAAACGTCACAAAACGTGACAAAACGTGACAAAATGTAACACAACGTGACAAAAAGTGACAAAAAGTGACAAAAGATGTCAAAAGGTGTCAAAAGGTGTCAAAACGTGTCAAAAACGTGACAAAATGTGACAATATGTGTCAAAACGTGACAAAATGTTACAAAACGTGACAAAGGGTGACAAAATATGACAAAATATGTCACTAAATGGTGTCGCCCTCCCCTGCTTGCTAATTGGTAATGTGCTGGCGCCTGCGTTGTTGACCATGGTACATCTGCAGCGGTCGTGAAGTCACTTACCATGAATTGATGAACGTAGACCGACTTAAACAAGTTGATCAACTTATTGGGGTGTTACCATTTAGTGGTCAATTGTAGGGAATATGTACTCTACTGTGTAAACTGTACTGTGTCATAGAATATGTACTGTACTGTGCAATCTACTAATAAAAGTCTCAATCAATCAATTCAATCAATGCTCAGCCTGGCTGCTGGCTGGATGACGTCACCACCAGCAGGTGTCGCTGTGGCGTTGAGCTGTGCACTTAGTGACGTCATCACACTGAAGCGCTCCCAGATGCTGTGACTTGTTGTTTGTAATGAATGAATGAATGGCCTTCAAACAAAGCAGTGATTCATGTGAGCGCTTTCAACTTTGTTTTGCTGTTTAATTAAGGTCAGCCATGTCTTTTATGTTTTTTTATTTTATGTTTTCAAGCACTCCTTAGTTTGAACTCATCTATACGTCATCGGATAATAAATTAAAAGTTTACTTCATCAAGTATTTTGTACTTATTTTATTATGGGACTTTTAATGGATAATGTTTTTGTCATTGTTCTTTTTCTACATTTTGTTGTATTATAATTATTTTTTCAATAACGTATACTTAAATGAAAATAGATTGATATTTTTTCTATCTTAAAAATATTACTGATCAACTAATCTGCTCCTTTCTGATCATGGAAATGTATAAGAAACAAAAAAACAATGAAAGTGTCAACTGTAAATGGCTTGTATATATGCATTTTCATGAAAGGAATAAAAATAAATGATAATGATGAAAGTGTTTTATGCATTAGTGCATTTTGTGCATTTATCAGTATTAATTTTTTATATATGTAAATATCCATGGATATATGTAAATATTTGAATGCAAATGCATTTCATTAAATTATTGTAATACATTTTAAACTAAGTTAACTGTTATACATTCTTTTAATTCACTTTTAATTTTGCAAATACATTTCATTTAATTAATGTATTTATAAAAAAAAAATAAGTTAACTGTTGTAGTTTGTTATAATTTTTTCCAGCACTTTTAAGTATTTGTTTCCCTTATAATTTCTTACATTATTTTAAAGAAATTATACATTTGTATTCTATATTGTTCAATAATAATGCAAAAAATAATTTCCTTGTTATTATTGTCATCATTATTATTATTATTAGTGTTCGTAGCAGTGGTTTATTATTTGTTTTACATACAAATACTTTCAGGAAAATGCATTCAATGATAACATATTAAATGATTAAATTGAATATTGTTTAAAGTAATAAAAACATATTAAAAAAATGCAACTATCTCCTTTTTCTACTAATTTCATTATACTATTTTAAAGGGACAAGCGGTAAAAAAAAATGGATGGATGGATGCATTTTAAAGAAACAAAGTATTTGTTAACATAATACATTGTTTTAGAAATAAACTACATTTATCCAAATGCATTTCATGAAATGAATGTTGTCAAACAAACAAAACAAAGACCTTTAATGAAGATAAATGTGGTTGATGAGCAGATGCGATGACTTAATATTATTTCAACTGTAATAAAAGCTCTTCAAACGAAGCAATAATTAATGTGAGTGCTTTCAAGTTTATCTTGCTGTTCAATTAAGCTTTCATGTTTTATTTTCTTTTAACTGTATTTTATTTTGGAACGAAACACAAACATTAAAAAGCCCCTGAATG
>NC_084740.1:55092078-55192078 GCF_033978785.1 Entelurus aequoreus
GACAAAACATGACAAAACGTGACAAAACGTGACAAGACATGACAAAATATGACAATACTTGACAAAATGTGACAATATGTGACAAAACGTGACAAAATGTGACAAAACGTGACCAAAATGACAAAACGTGACGAGTCATGAAAAAATGTGACACAACGTGACAAAAGATATTTGTTTGTTTACTTACTACTAAAAGACAAGTTGTCTAGTATGTTCACTATTTTATTTAAGGACTAAATGACAATAATAAACATATGTTTCATGTACAATAAGACTTTTTTGTTCAAATAAAGCCAATAATGGCATTTTTTTGTGGTCCCCTTTATTTAGAAAAGTATCAAAATACATTTTGGTACCGGTACCAAAATATTGGTATGGGGACTACCCTAGTACCTATTGTAATCAAGTACCCGTGTACTGCAATACTTGACTGCTTGAAGCTACATTCATCCTATACTCACTGGCAGTGTCTGTGCTCATCCACTAGTAGCTGACATGAGTAGTGCAGTACTCTTAAAGTGCAAGTGTAGTAATGGAGTACTTTTGAAGAAAATAGAGGTGGAGGAGGACCATGCATACATCATGCATCCATCATGCATCCATCATGCGTCCATCATCAGCAGGGTGTCAGAGTGTTGCACTCAGCCAGTGAGAGTGTTTTTGGCTGGGCAGCACTCATGCACATCCACTGTGCTGCTGGATGAGGAGGAAGAGGAGGAGGCGGAGGCCCACCTCCAGTCCTCTCTCATCACAGGACAAACACTCGTACTCATGCTCATGTCCACACAGGTTGGCTTCCCTGGGGAATTCTCCTCTTCTCGCCTTTCCTTCCCCGGGTAAAATTCCTATCATTTCATATTTCCTGGCGACATCATCATGAAGCGTCATCCCTAACCATATCTTGGAGCTACTGTACATCCACAACAAAATGGCTGAACATTTGCAAAAACAATGACATTTAAAGACGAATGTTGATGATTTTGCCCACTTTGATGACTTTAGTGATGACCTTTATCCAGATTTGCACTAAAACGGCTCAAATGATTTGACCTCATCCTGCTAACATGCACCCAAACGCACATACAATTATTATTTGTATTCAATTTGGGGGAAATATCATCATAAAAAGTGTATTTCAGATTACATGACTCAAAAAAAGGCATGTGCTTATATTTACATAAATAAATCAATAAAAATCACATAAATAGTAACATTTCTATATAGCAAAGGAGACAATGCTAATCACAAATATATTAAAGAATATCCTAAAAATAATGTACTTCAGGAAATGTGAAAGATGCTTACAGCATTTGCAACAACAAAAAAAAGACATACATTCATCAGAAACATATAGAAAAAAATATCTAAAATATTATAATATTACATGGCGAGGAAAGAGATTTTTAGGTTAAAAATAAGAACAATTGTTTAAAAATAAGAAAAACAAGTTTCATTTCCAAATAAATAAATAAACAAGTCACACATAGGATGTATATAAAATATCTTCATGCCATTTTTGATAATATAAGTATAGCCAGGAAGATCAAACATATACTTTTTTATATTTAAAAACAAGTTGTAACATTGAAAAAAAAATTACAGATTTATTTCCAAATAAACAAATATATTTTATATTTGAATGTAACTTTTGATAATACAATATTGGTACATAGCATTTTTTTAATACAGTATTTGTAAATTATAACTAATAAATAAAGAAGTCATAAATATGTAGTTCTATTTTCTTTACATTATCATACAGCAAGATGATGCCTGTCAAGAAGTTTTATTCATTAAAATATATAACAATTAAACAAATACATTAACAACATTCTATGTATTTTTTTTAAACACTTAAATATATATAAATTAATGATTGCTATTCAATATCTTACAAAATAATAAATGAAATAAAATATATATTTTGTATGTATTTTCTATAAAATGACATGAATACAGTCAGTAAAGTCAGACGTATATAAAATATGTTTGATGATAGTATATAGCAAGGAAGAAATTCAAACATATTTATATTCCAATCAAAACATTACACAAATGTTTAACATAAAAACAAAAATAAAACAAAAATTAACACATTTAGTATAGATGAGGGCAGCAGAATCCCCAAACTGAGTTTGTGTCGTCTTTAAAGGTGCTGACAAAGTTTACATCGTCATGTATTCGACACGTCTGAAAAGGAGCGGGAAGAAGCAGAGCTTTTTATCGCAAAAAGCCGCTGCCTGACCAGGGCTCAGAAAATCTGCAGAGACTCCTCCCACCCCCACCAAGGACTGTTTTCACTGCTGGACTCTAGAAAGAGGTTCTGCAGCCTCTGTAGCAGAACCTTCAGGTTCTGTAACAGCTTCTTCCCTTTTGAAAGCATTATAATAATCCCCTCAATTCCCCCCAAAAATGGATGAAGTGGTTGGAATATAAAGACAATATAACATACATCCATAAACGTGGATGCATATGCAAAAGTGCAATATATTTATCTGTACAGTCATCTATTTATTTATATCTGCACCTTAATGCTCTTTTATCCTGCACTACCATGAGCTAATGCAACGATATTTTGTTCTTATTGTCAGGTTCAAACACCGAACTATCTATTAAACAAGACAAGAAGCAATGAAACAAACAGAGACAGGATTCAATTTAGCTCATGAGGAGAGCGTGTGGACCTGCACCCTCGCACAGTGTCCCCCCGCGTCCTCCTTTATTTGGGCATTTCCTGATTACATAGCTGCAGCTGCTTCTAAGGGGAGGGGTCATAAACAACTGCTGCACTGGGTCATAAACAGTTCAAACCAAAAGGTGCTTGGAGCGGTGTCAGGTTTGCCCCCTCTTTGCTTGTAGATTTGGGGTCCTGACAAGGTCCTTCCTGTGGCTGTTCACAATCTGAGAAACCGACACCTCTACGGCGCATTCCATCGCACACAGTGGAGGTTGACAAGCTGTCCGCCTTTTGCTTGATAAGATCAAAGACAGCTTTTGTCTTCACGCAGGGCAACCTGAACGTGTAGCAAACAAGTCGTGTGATAACTTATATACAATTATTCTGACACTTACCTGTGCTGTAAAGTTCAAATTTGAATGACAATGAAAGGAAGTCTTTTATCCATGCAATTGTTGATTACTATTATCTACAGTTGGTTTACTATCTGTGTTTACATGTTCAGCTGCAGCTACCAAGGATGAAGACTAGTTCATAGATTGATTGTTCAAAGTATTTGTGATGGCTCAGAGAACATGTGTCAGAGTCCATAGTGGATCTAACATAATAGTGTGAGAGTCCAGTCCATAGTGGATCTAACATAATAGTGTGAGAGTCCAGTCCATAGTGGATCTAACATAATAGTGTGAAAGTCCAGTCCATAGTGGATCTAACATAATAGTGTGAGTCCAGTCCATAGTGGATCTAACATAATAGTGTGAGAGTCCAGTCCATAGTGGATCTAACATAATAGTGTGAGAGTCCAGTCCATAGTGGATCTAACATAATAGTGTGAGAGTTCAGTGATGGCTCAGAGAACATGTGTCAGAGTCCATAGTGGATCTACCATAATAGTGTGAGAGTCCAGTCCATAGTGGATCTAACATAATAGTGTGAAAGTCCAGTCCATAGTGGATCTAACATAATAGTGTGAGTCCAGTCCATAGTGGATCTAACATAATAGTGTGAGAGTCCAGTCCATAGTGGATCTAACATAATAGTGTTGAGAGTCCAGTCCATAGTGGATCTAACATAATAGTGTGAGAGTTCAGTGATGGCTCAGAGAACATGTGTCAGAGTCCATAGTGGATCTACCATAATAGTGTGAGAGTCCAGTCCATAGTGGATCTAACATAATAGTGTGAAAGTCCAGTCCATAGTGGATCTAACATAATAGTGTGAGTCCAGTCCATAGTGGATCTAACATAATAGTGTGAGAGTCCAGTCCATAGTGGATCTAACATAATAGTGTTGAGAGTCCAGTCCATAGTGGATCTAACATAATAGTGTGAGAGTTCAGTGATGGCTCAGAGAACATGTGTCAGAGTCCATAGTGGATCTACCATAATAGTGTGAGAGTCCAGTCCATAGTGGATCTAACATAATAGTGTGAAAGTCCAGTCCATAGTGGATCTAACATAATAGTGTGAGTCCAGTCCATAGTGGATCTAACATAATAGTGTGAGAGTCCAGTCCATAGTGGATCTAACATAATAGTGTGAGAGTCCAGTCCATAGTGGATCTAACATAATAGTGTGAGAGTTCAGTGATGGCTCAGAGAACATGTGTCAGAGTCCATAGTGGATCTACCATAATAGTGTGAGAGTCCAGTCCATAGTGGATCTAACATAATAGTGTGAAAGTCCAGTCCATAGTGGATCTAACATAATAGTGTGAGTCCAGTCCATAGTGGATCTAACATAATAGTGTGAGAGTCCAGTCCATAGTGGATCTAACATAATAGTGTGAGAGTCCAGTCCATAGTGGATCTAACATAATAGTGTGAGAGTTCAGTGATGGCTCAGAGAACATGTGTCAGAGTCCATAGTGGATCTACCATAATAGTGTGAGAGTCCAGTCCATAGTGGATCTAACATAATAGTGTGAAAGTCCAGTCCATAGTGGATCTAACATAATAGTGTGAGTCCAGTCCATAGTGGATCTAACATAATAGTGTGAGAGTCCAGTCCATAGTGGATCTAACATAATAGTGTGAGAGTCCAGTCCATAGTGGATCTAACATAATAGTGTGAGAGTTCAGTGATGGCTCAGAGAACATGTGTCAGAGTCCATAGTGGATCTACCATAATAGTGTGAGAGTCCAGTCCATAGTGGATCTAACATAATAGTGTGAGAGTATATGTGATGGCTCAGAGAACTTGTGGGACGACAACAAGTTGACAAACAAGCTAAAAGCACTTAAACGTCTCGCATGCGTTTCATTTATGGCGGCCTTGGCGTGCTTTACCGCGTCTTTGTCACGCCCGCATGCGGCCGCCTGCACTCTGCCTGCACTCGTGCGCCGCTCTTGCGCGCCGCTCTTGGCCCAGAAAAATGCCAAAAGCAATAATTTGAAGAATGTTTAAGACGGGGAGAAGACGCTCCAAGCACCTGCTCTTCATTTCGCTGGAACGTGATCAAAACATGCTAGGCTAATGGCGCCCACATGCTCCTAATGTGCAGGCTGGATGGCGTTAACACAACACGGGGAAAAAAGAGGATGCACTTCTTAAGAAAGAGAGGAGGAACAAACAAACATGTTGGGAATGGCGACCACAGGACGATCTGCCGCTGCTCACCCTTGACCCCGAGTGTGCCCACCTCGCTTCATTATGCCTTTTCCTGCGCGTCTTTGTGTGTGTGTGTGTGTGTGTGTGTGTGTGTGTGTGTGTGTGTGTGTGTGTGTGTGTGTGTGATGTGTGTCACGCTGCATGCATGTTGTCCATGCTAACATGTGTTTGTTTACTCGCCACACCCTCGTTAGCTAAACAACTATTTGATGTGCCAACACTCCCTCTGCTTCCCTGACTGTCTCTTGGATCTCGACCTCCCGCCTGGACACGGACCATCTACGCCTCGCTATAGCCCCCGACTACCTGCTTGTATCACCTGCCCGGCCCCTTTTGGACTTGCGTCTCGCTCAACACTCTGGTAACACTCTACAGCTAATCTCCACACATAGTCTCACACACACACACACTGTTTGGATTCGCCACACTTCATTTCCCTGGTTTATTTATATTCTTATTTGTTATTTATATATATATAGTATATATCTAATACAACATAGAGCTTAGTACTATTCCCCCCTTTTGTCTGTGCCGTCACCTCCTCCTGTACACGTAACAAAAGGAAAGGCAAAGTGATAAAAAAAAACAATTAACCTTGTTTATGTATTTTAAAAACAGTTAACATAACAACAAAACACAAAATCAAACTTCCTCAAAAAGAAAAGCATTTTGTGATATTTAAAATGCTGCACGCGGATATATTGACTATTGATTAACTCTTGGCAGTTTTAGCACACTAATAGACTCAATGTGTAGAATTATATCTTTGATTAATTCTTTAAATGTGTGTACGTGTGTGTGTGTGTGTGTGTCTGTGTGTGCGCGGTTTGCGTTTTTAATACGTTATAGACATAATATAATATATCTGTATATAAATTACTCTGTACACATATTATGTATATATTCGTATATCTGTTTGATTTTTTTATAGCTATATTAGTCTATATATACCTGCATTGTCCTTTCCATCATTGTAACTGAGCTACTGTGTTGAACAATTTCCCTTGTGGATCATTAAAGTTTGTCTAAGTCTAAGTCTAAGTTGCAAATCAACGCCGCTTTAAAAGCTACTTGAATTGATGTAGACAAAATTTAGCTGGATGACTTTGGCTAAAATTGTTGTTATTTTTCACACAACTCGGTCTCACTCTTGTTAGCTAGCTAGCAAGGTAGAAGCTAACACTCTTGACGCCGCATCCTCCCTCCAGACGTGGTTGTGTGTCGAAATGGCTGGTTGCATCAGCTCTGCTCTTTTAATGTCTTTAATGTCCTTTGTGTTCTTGGAGGTTTCCTTGTGTTTGTAGGCTATGGCTATGAGGTTTTTTTTCTTCCTTGGCCTCAGTCTGGACCCCCTCTCCAGGATCCCAGGCTTAGACTGAATTTAAAGTTAAAGTTAAAGTATCAATGATTGTCACACACACTAGGTGTGGTGAAATTTGTCCTCTGCATTTGACCCATCACCTTGATCACCCCCTGGGAGGTGAGGGGAGCAGTGAGCAGCAGCGGTGCCGCGCCCGGGAATAATTTTTGGTGATTTAACCCCCAATTCCAACCCTTGATGCTGAGTGCCAAGCAGGGAGGTAATGGGTCCCATTTTTATAGTCTTTGGTATGACTTGGCCGGGGTTTGAACTCACAACCTACCCATCTCAGGGCGGACACTCTAACCACTAGGCCACTGAGTAGAATCCACCCCCCACCCCCTCCCAGCGTTTACCTTTTTTGTAAGGGGCGCCGGAAGTTGGCAGACCCGTCAGCGATCCTGTTCTGTCTCCCTGTAATGTTTGATCCTGTTTTGTCTCCCTGTAATGTTTGATCCTGTTCTGTCTACCTGTAATGTTTGATCCTGTTCTGTCTCCCTGTAATGTTTGATAGTGTTCTGTCTCCCTGTAATGTTTGATCCTGTTCTGTCTCTCTGTAATGTTTGATCCTGTTCTGTCTACCTGTAATGTTTGATCCTGTTCTGTCTCCCTGTAATGTTTGATCCTGTTCTGTCTCTCTGTAATGTTTGATCCTGTTCTGTCTACCTGTAATGTTTGATCCTGTTTTGTCTCCCTGTAATGTTTGATCCTGTTCTGTCTCCCTGTAATGTTTGATCCTGTTCTGTCTCCCTGTAATGTTTGATCCTGTTTTGTCTACCTGTAATGTTTGATCCTGTTCTGTCTCCCTGTAATGTTTGATCCTGTTCTGTCTCCCTGTAATGTTTGATCCTGTTCTGTCTCCCCGTGATGTTTGATCCTGTTCTGTCTCCCTGTAATTGTTGTCTGATCTTGAATGGGATTGTGCTGAAAGTCTTAATTTCCCCTCGGGGATTAATATAATATTTCTGATTCTGATTCTGATACTTATTTATTTTGTTTTCTTTAAAATGATTAAGGAGCCAATATTATGCAGATGTGTACTTATAACAATTTGACAGGCACAAATAAGCTATTTAGAGTTGTGGTGAAGAGTGAGGGAGGTAACGGAACATTCATAATATAATTGAGAAGCACTTTACTTTGGATTTGGAACTAAGCGTTGAGACCAGATCTGTCCTAGCTAAGTCTGTGAGCAATAAGAATATTCACAAGCAGAAAAAGAAACTGGATTTATAAAAAATTGGACTGACAAAAAAAAGTTCATGCCCAAATGATTACCAAACGAAAAATAAAATATATACAAATGCCTGCACAAAGGTTAAGTTATGAAAGTAATGAACTGTGCATAAACAATTTGCATCCGTCAAGCCTTGATTGAGTTGTTATTTCCACCCAGTAGTTTCCAGTAGTTCTGTAAACAAATACTATTTTCTTCCACTGCTTCATTCTCTATGATTTGTGCTTGTGTTCTAAACATACTGGAAGAGCCCAACCAGCCAAGTCGTCATGTAAGGTTAAAAAGAAAAAGGGTTATATTTGTGTGGAGGTTTTCCTCTTGGGGGGGGGGGTTCTCCTGATGCCGACAGATCTTCTTGATGAGCCCGTGGTACAGGGTTAAGCACGTTTTTATTTTCATCCACGCATGGAGGGATTGCTTTCCAGCAATACTTTTCAGTCCCGCGTGTCTCTGAAATGTGTGTTTTTTTCTGTCTCCAACTCCAACAACGTGTCTATGCCCGGCCGCTGCTACTAAAGTTGACAGGTGATTAGATAACAAGCCCCAGCTGGGTAATCTACTCACCTGCCGCTGCTTCCACGCCTCCCTCCACAATTTGGTTAGGCTTTGTTTGTTTGAATTAACATAATACATTTATTTAATCAACATATAACACAGTAGGGGCAGCACGGTGGAAAAGCGGGTTAGTGTGTGTGCCTCGCAACACAAAGGTCCTGGGTTCTGGGCACAATACAAAGGTCCCGGGGTCTTTCTGTGTGGAGTTTGCATGTTCTCCCACCTCCAAAGACATGCACCTGGGGATAGGTTGATTGGCAACACTAAGATGGTCCCTAGTGTGTGAATGTTGTCTATCTAACTGTGTTGGCCCTGTGTTGAGGTGGCGACTTGTCCAGGGTGTACCCCGCCTTCCGCCCGAATGCAAGGTTAAAAAGAAAAAGGGTTATATTTGTGTGGAGGTTTCCCTCCTGATGCCGACAGATCTTCTTGAGCCCGTGGTACAGGGTTAAGCAAGTTTTTATTTTCATCCACGCATGGAGGGATTGCTTTCCAGCAATATGTGTTTGGGCTTTTCAGTCCCGCCTGTCTCTGAAATGTGTCTCTGGCCGGCTGCTGCCAATAAAGGTGACAGGTGGTTAGATAAAGAAGCCCCAGCTGGGTAATCTACTCACCTGCCGCTGCTTCGAGGCCGTTCCCCGCCTTCCGCTCGAATGCAGCTGGGATAGGCTCCAGGATCCCCACCCCCCCCGTGACCCTGAAAGGGACAAGCGGTAGAAAATGGATGGATGGATGCTTCATTGCTTGTAATGTTGCATTCCCCAGCATGGCGGATTAGTCGCTGGTGCTCACGTTCAAGCAGGACATGTGAAAAAGGCCTCCTGGCGAGCCGCCTGCTGTCGAGCACCACTCACGGCGAGGGGTGTTGCATTTTTGGGGGGAATTTTATTATCAAACCTCCCAATTGTGGTTCAACTCTCCCAGCAGGGGAGTGGAGGTCAAGAGGCAGCTCCTGATTGTCTACTCCTGGTTTGTCTTCTCATGCTTTATTTTCATTTTGTTGTTTGTTCCGCCAGGATCTGCAGTCGCCATGGCAGCGCCGGAGGAGAAAAGAAGTGGTCGGACAATATGAGCGTTGTGCAGGATTAGGACCACAGGGAGATTTTTTTTTTTTTTCATTTCACCTTCGGGCCGCAGCGCAAGAGTTGATGTAAGCGCTGCTTCTCCCAGCAGCTAATCTCCCGTAGCCACTTTGAGGCCAAGCGGTGGGAGGAAAGTTTATGTGTGAGCTGATGATGATGATGATGATGATGATGATGCATGCTAACAAGTGGAATATTAATCACTGTCTTGGGAGTCATGGATCTTGGCTAAGAAGGGGATAGGCATTCATGGCCGCGCTCGGGCAGCAGCACAAAAACTGTTTTAGTTACTCATCTCCTTACATTATCATCTCCTCGTTTGTTCCCAAAAATTTTTTATTTTTATTTCTAAGAAAAACTTAATGTAAATCTGGACTGGCTTTCCCCTGTCAGATCTCTTAATGCCTTGTTTCCACTGAGCGGTACCTTCAGGTTCCGTTTCTGTTTTTCCATTGTCAAAAAGGCGTAGCAATTACTGAGTGATGAAGAATGCGGCCTGTGCCCAAACAATTCCACCCTAAATTCCATACCTACAATGAGCAAAAACACATATGATCAGGGGCGGACCTATAGGGGTGGCTGGGGGCGGTGGGGGGGTACCGAGCCCGTATAGGAGCTCAGAATGTTAGAACTGACGTTATTTTCACTCGTACATTTCACTTTAAAACAAATATTTTATTTTACAAAGTTCTCTAAAACAACTTCAACGTTTTATATACACACTGCAAGTATATATATAATGTAGTAACGGACATCTTCATAACAATATGTAATATGTACAATATACACACTGCAAGTATATATATAATGTAGTAACAGACACCTTCATAACAATATGTAATATGTACAATATACACACTGCAAGTATATATATAATGTAGTAACAGACATCTTCATAACAATATGTAATATGTACAATATACACACTGCAAGTATATATATAATGTAGTAACAGACACCTTCATAATAATATGTAATATGTACAATATACACACTGCAAGTACATATATAATGTAGTAACAGACACCTTCATAACAACATGTAATATGTACAATATACACACTACAAGTATATATATAATGTAGTAACAGACACCTTCATAACAATATGAATTATGTTTTATATACACACTGCCCGTATATATATAATGTAGTAACGGACACCTTCATAACAATATGTAATATGTACAATATGCACACTGCAAGTATATATATAATGTAGTAACAGACACCTTCATAACAATATGTAATATGTACAATATACACACTGCAAGTATATATATAATGTAGTAACAGACACCTTCATAACAATATGTAATATGTACAATATACACACTGCAAGTATATATATAATGTAGTAACGGACACCTTCATAACAATATGTAATATGTACAATATACACACTACAAGTATATATATATAATGTAGTAACAGACACCTTCATAATAATATGTAATATGTACAATATACACACTGCAAGTATATATATAATGTAGTAACAGACACCTTCATAACAATATGTAATATGTACAATATACACACTGCAAGTATATATATATTGTAGTAACAGACACCTTTATTATAATATGTAATATGTACAATATACACACTGCAAGTATATATATATAATGTAGTAACAGTCACCTTCATAACAATATGTAATATGTACAATATACACACTGCAAGTATATATATAATGTAGTAACGGACACCTTCATAACAATATGTAATATGTACAATATACCCACTGCAAGTATATATATAATGTAGTAACGGACACCTTCATAACAATATGTAATATGTACAATATACACACTGCAAGTATATATATAATGTAGTAACAGACACCTTCATAACAATATGTAATATGTACAATATACACACTGCAAGTATATATATAATGTAGTAACAGACACCTTCATAACAATATGTAATATGTACAATATACACACTGCAAGTATATATATAATGTAGAAACGGACATCTTCATAACAATATGTAATATATACAATATACACACTGCAAGTATATATATAATGTAGTAACAGACACCTTCATAACAATATGTAATATGTACAATATACACACTGCAAGTATTTATATAATGTAGTAACAGACACCTTCATAACAGTATGTAATATGTACAATATACACACTGCAAGTATATATATAATGTAGAAACGGACATCTTCATAACAATATGTAATATGTACAATATACACACTGCAAGTATATATATAATGTAGTAACAGACACCTTCATAACAATATGTAATATGTACAATATACACACTGCAAGTATATATATATAATGTAGTAACGGACATCTTCATAACAATATGTAATATGTACAATATACACACATCAAGTATATATATAATGTAGTAACAGACACCTTCATAACAATATGTAATATGTACAATATACACACTGCAAGTATATATATAATGTAGTAACGGACACCTTCATAACAATATGAATTATGTTTTATATACACACTGTGAGTATACAAACGTGCTGATGTTGTGGTGAAAGTGAGAACATGAATACATGTCGGGAAAATGCAAATTTCAGAAAAAGTAGTTTCGGCAGGCGAACTTTTCAAAACCTGGTTAAAGCGTGTCGATGGTAAACCCAGAGAGTTGTAAAATGATTTTAGGATACATTTTATTATTTGGGTTTAGCCCCCAGCCTGACTCTGACCCCTCACCATCATTTCTAAAGCTACCTTCACACTGCAGGGGACGATATCACATTCTGATTATTTTTTGTTTTGTCAAATCTGATCTATATTTGTCCTTGTTCACATTACAGAAAACAAATATATGTTTTTAATGTGAACCTAATCTGATTGCATGCAGACATGACGTGCTGCTACACGCGGCTTCTAGGTCTTAGTCCTGCTGCATTTGGGTTTTATCAATCAATCAAAGTATATTTATATAGCTCTAAATCACGAGTGTCTCAAAGGGCTGCACAAGCCACAACGACATCCTGGGCTCAGATCGCACATGTTTCAATATCAAGGATTTTTCTGAAGATCGAGAAGGAAGAGGGCAAGCATTGTGGCTCTGGTAGTATGTGAGTTCCTAAAAAATCATCATTTCGCCTGTTTTATGCTCCTTTGTGAAGCATTTATTTTGCAATCGTCAATTTTGGCAAAGAATATCGGGTCGGATGGACTCGACCCTATTGTTCCGACTGCAGTCGCATGGGATGCTCATTTTCTATCCACGCATGCAGGAGGCCTGGGTCGGATTAAAAAAAAAATGGAATTGCACTATTCACGTTGACCTGTGGGGAAAAATCCGAAGTGACCTGCAGTGTGAACAAAGCCCAAGTTGTTGCTTCAATCCCTAACATAGCCTGAGCCACTAATAGCTAACCTCAACCCTAAACCCTAACCGTAGTCCTTAAGGTTTAACCCTACGGTCGTTATCTTTGATGCCCAAATTCTCCCCCAAAGCCCTAAACTAAACTGTAACCCTAACCTTAAAGGCCTACTGAAATGAATTTTTTGTATTTAAACGGGGATAGCAGATCCATTCTATGTGTCATACTTGATCATTTCGCGATATTGCCATATTTTTGCTGAAAGGATTTAGTAGAGAACATTGACGATAAAGTTCGCAACTTTTGGTCTCTGATTAAAAAAAGCCTTGCCCCTACCGGAAGTAGCGTGACGACACCGGAGGAAGGGCTGCTCACATTTTCCTATTGTTTACACCAGCAGCGAGAGAGATTCGGACCGAGAAAGCGACGATTACCCCATTAATTTGAGCCAGGGTGAAAGATTTGTGGATGAGGTACGTGAAAGTGAAGGACTAGCGCACAGTGCAGAACGTATCTTTTTTCGCTCTGACCGTAACTTAGGTACAAGCTGGCTCATTGGATTCCACACTCTCTCCTTTTTCTATTGTGGATCACGGATTTGTATTTTAAACCACCTTGGATACTATATCCTCTTGAAAATGAGAGTCGAGAATGCGAAATGGACATTCGCAGTGACTTTTATCTCCACGACAATACATCGGTGAAGCACTTTAGCTACTGAGCTAATGTGATAGCATCAGGCTTAACTGCATATAGAAAAAAAACAAATAAAGTCCCTGACTGGAAGGATAGACAGAAAATCAACAATACTACCAAACTCTGGACATGTAAATAAACGGTTAATGCTTTCCAGCTTGGCGAAGCTTAGCAATGCTGTTGCTAACGACGCCATTGAAGCTAACTTAGATACGGAACATCGACAGAGCTATGCTAAAAACATTAGCTCTGCACCTACGCCCGCTCTCATCTGCTCATCACGATCCGTGCTCACCTGCGTTCCAGCGATCGACGGTACGACGAAGGACTTCACCCGATCGGTCGGCGGCCCGGAGACGGAGGAAGTCAAGGTGAGGTCGTTCGGCTAGCGCGTCTGCTATCCTCAAAGTCCTCCTGGTTGTGTTGCTGTAGTCCGCCGCTAATACACCGATCCCACCTACAACTTTCTTCTTTGCAGTCTCCATTGTTCTTTAAACAAATTGCAAAAGATTCACCAACACAGATGTCCAGAATACTGTGGAATTTTGAGATGAAAACAGAGCTTTTTGTATTGGATTCAATGGGCTCCGAATACTTCCGCTTCAACCGTTGACGTCACGCGCAAACGTCATCATATCGAAACGTTTTCAGCCGGAAGTTTAGCGGGAAATTTAAAATGTCACTTTATAAGTTAACCCGGCCGTATTGGCATGTGTTGCAATGTTAAGATTTCATCATTGATATATAAACTATCAGACTGCGTGGTCGCTAGTAGTGGCTTTCAGTAGGCCTTTAAAGAGGTCATATTATGATTTTTTTCTACATTAAGGACACTTTTTTGTTGTATGTAATGGTGGTTCTTTGGTCAAAATGATGCATAGATGATGTTTTACACATCATCTTCAAGCCATTTCCTGACCGTCTCTTCAGGATGCACCTTTTTGCGGACGGTCTTATTTACGTGTTTTATTTTATTTTTTATTCGCACAATATAGACAGTACAAAAGGTAATATTGTGAAAATACATAGAGACAAGAAATTAGTAATGAGAAATACTAAATAAGAAATAAGTGCAGGTGAGAAAAGAAACCCCAAAAGGGCTTATGCAAGGTTCTCACCTAAAGCAATAAATTTACAAACAAAATTAAACATAGTATACAAAAAAATATTTATTTACTGCGTCTTCTCCCCGTCAGCCATGTTGTAGTTTTTAGCGCTTCCATAGCAAGTCCACTGACAGATGTAAGTTAGAGCTACATGCTACTTACAAATTATTAGAAATCAATAGTATTATTAACATTGGCAACAGTGGAGGATACATGTGCATGTACGAGCCAGTCTGCCCCTACAACATCGGACTACAACGGCGGACTCGCACAAAGCGCTTTGGGTAAAACGTGACCATATATGGAGATATCCATTGGACATCACGTGTTGGAAAAACGTCACTGTGAATGTCACTTTGTGGGTGGGTTCTCCTTGGACCAACAGAATCTGTGGGAGCCCAAGATCCAGGTTCAACAAGTCTTTTATTTTGATATTTTTTTATGGGCAATGTCGATAGCCGCCTGCTTCTCGCTCGTGTGTGGTTTTTGCCTCTCCTCCGACCTCCCCTCATGGCCTCGGACCCTGCTGATAAAGGAGACGGGTGATTAGATAACCCGCCTCAGCTGGGCAATCCACTCACCTGTCAGCTGCTTCGAAGCCGGTCCATACACACGCCCTTCCCGCAGAAGGCGCGCCGACCACGCCCCCCTCCACAGTCACAAGTTGTGCAAATTCCAAATGACTCATTAAGAGGAAGTATGACAGAAGGCAAGATTGTTTTGTTGACATCTCTGCCATGTTTGATTTCAACTTCTTGGGACTTATATACAGATCCCAAGTACACAAAAACAGGTACCGATAGGTAGGAAAAGTTAATTGGGTCCTCTTTAAATTCTAAGCCCAAGCTCTCATCCTAACCATAACTCTAGGTAGAGTCCCTAAACCCAAACCCTTCTTCCGAACATCTACCCCTAACCGAATTTAACCCTAACATTAAGTCCTGACCCAAAATCCAAACCCTAGCCCAAAGCTTTAATCATAACTGTAGACCCTTAAAGGGATAGCCAGTTTAGATGGCGGTTCGGTAATTCACCGTGCTCCGCCAAAGACCGTGTTAACACTTTACACAAAACCCTGGCCATCCGTCACTCATCCGCCATGAACCCTGAGAACTCTGGGGAGTCTTTTAAAATGGCCCATGTTCTGGACGCCTTTCACCGTGTTCAGAAGGGCAGTCTGTGTCTTTGCGTAGCAATACTGCGTTAACATCTGCCAGTCACATTTTTTCCTCCCAGACCTTCACAATGCGAACACGGTGACTTCACAGAGGCGGCAGATTCAAACACATCACGGTCTCACATGGTGCCACTGCGGTTGATCCGGAATACAGAGTGGAGGACTCCCCCGCCTTTCAGGAAGATACCACCGCGCCAACCCGCATTGGCGCCCTGTTCAAAACGTGTTGAGAAAGGCTTACCACCACGGCGCTTGGAGAACTGCCATGAACCTCTATCAAAACCGGCGATGTGGGATCGCCCCCTTAAGCGAATTTTAACGCCAACGCTAAGGTCTAACTCCAACCCTAAAGCCTAATTTTGATCTGAACAACTCTAACCTCATATCCCAGCCCTAATCACTTGATTTACAATTCAACACTAATTCCAAATCCTAACCCAGACCAGGACTCTTAACCCTAACCCCAGTTTGGAACCCTAAAATGTAACCCTGAAGGCTGAAATATTCTCTCTCGTCATGTAGTTTTCGCCCCCTCTGTTGGCGTCTTAATTCGTTTACAGCTCTTCCGCTGATGCTGGTGCCTGACTCTTTCTAAACCATAGAGGGCAGACTTTTCCTAAGTGAGAACCCACAACTCCTCTTGTCCAGCTATTAGTTTCCTGTGTGTAGATGTAGTCATAAACATTGTTGTTGGAGCTGGAACTAATCATTTTTAAAATAAGGCTCACTTTTATTGTCCATTGTTTTGAAACCGGAGAAGATGTTTGCAAAGGTGGGCCACTAACCTTACCCCCAAAACCTACCCCAGCCCTGACCGACTGCTCTCCAGGTTTAGTCCCGCTGACTGTCAGTTTGTTGTTGCGACTCGATTGTGTTGCTCATTGTCATGGCCACTGGCCTTGTGGTGTTTTCTGTACCTTGGCAGTGACGCGCTTACGGCACTTTGGAGGATGGCAGCCGGCTTAAGTGTGACCCGACAGACGTCCAAGTCCAATGGAACATGCTGGCGAGGCGGACTTAGGAGCGGGATTTGAACTGAATCCTTGAGATTTGATGAGATCATACAGAAAGTGGGCATGATTTAGGAGAGAACAGACAATGATGGAAAATGTCAACAAGGCTCTTTTCGTGGACACACACACACACACACACACACACACACACACACACACACACACACACACACACACACACGTCTTGTGATGGATGTTAGCTCGACGTAGACGAAGCATCCAGCTAGCCACAATTGTATTTTACGGCTCCCCATTAAAATGTATTTTCACACTTTTTTATTTATTTGAAACTATTTTTATACATTTTCTTTAATAAAATTGAATTTTATTTGATGCATGTTATGTATTTAAACAGTCATTGGGAAATAAATTGTTTTTTTTGTACAGAATGACAAATTTAACATCATTAAAACATCCATCCATCCATCTTCTTTCACTTATCCGAGGCCGGGTCGTGGGGGCAGCAGCCTAAGCAGGGAAGCCCAGACTTTCCTCTCCCCAGCCACTTCGTCCAGCTTTTCCCGAGGAATCCCGAGGCTTTTCCAGGCCAGCCAGGAGACAGAGTCTTCCCAATGTGTCCTGGGTCTTCCCCGTGGCCTCCTACCGGTCGGACATGCCCAGGCGTTCGGGTGGCATCCTGACCAGATGTCCGACCCCCCTCATCTGGCTCCTCTCCATGTGGAGGAGCAGCGGCTTTACTTTGAGCTCCCCCGGATGACAGAGCTTCTCACCCTATCTCTAAGGGAGAGACCCGCCACCCGGCGGAGGAAACTCATTTGGGCCGCTTGTACCCGTGATCTTGTCCTTTCGGTCATAACCCAAAGCTCATGACCATAGGTGAGGATGGGAACGTAGGTCGACCGGTAAATTGAGAGCTTTGCCTTCCGGCTCAGCTCCTTCTTCACCACAACGGATCGATACAGCGTCCGCATTAGCGAAGACGCCGCACCGACACCATCCACTCTTCCCTCACTCGTGAACAAGACTCTGAGGTACTTGAACTCCTCCACTTGGGGCAGGGTCTCCTCCACAACCCGGAGATGGCACTCCACCCTTTTCCAGGCGAGAACCATGGACTCGGACTCGGTCGAAAAAGTATCAGAAAGATTTGCACATAAATGTACAAATCTTTCTGATACGTTTTCGACCTGGATTTGAACCCTCATAAGACCGGCGCTAACATGTACAGTGAGAATACCCATGGACATTTGCCACATATTTTAAACAGTGCCAGAGCAGGAAGAGGCTAAGAAAATGTGTACAGGAAACCGTCATATGGAGCACCCTGTCCAGCTACCAGTCAGACATCTTGACTGATCTTTTACCAACGTCAAGGAATTAGTTTTGCATAGTAAACCAACAACGTCAGATAGTTTAGTTTGTTTTACTTCGGCCCAAAATAGAAGAAGCACATTCTGAAAATGTACATATCACAAATAGTCCTCTTGACTAAACACTTCAAGTTAGTTGACAATTCTGAGGGGAAACAATGGTGCAGTTTGAGAAACACCATGAAGAACACAATGAACTTAGACCTAATCTTAGTGTATTTACAAAGCAAGTCCACTGTAAGTCACAGCCCATCTAGGATTCAACAAAAAAGCAATCAATCAATCAATCAAAGTTTACTTATATAGCCCTAAATCACGAGTGTCTCAAAGGGCTGCACAAGCCACAACAACATCCTCGGTACAGAGCCCACATAAGGGCAAGGAAAAACTCACCCCAGTGGGATACAATGAGAAACCTTGGAGGGGACCGCAGATGTGGGGACCCCCTCCTGGGCGACCGATGCAATGGACTTCGGGTGGATCTAGCATAATATTGTGAGAGTCCAGTCCATAGTGGATCTAACATAATAGTGTGAGAGTCCAGTCCATAGTGGATCTAACATAATAGTGAGAGTCCAGTCCATAGTGGATCTAACATAATAGTGTGAGAGTCCAGTCCATAGTGGATCTAACATAATAGTGTGAGAGTCCAGTCCATAGTGGATCTAACATAATAGTGTGAGAGTCCAGTCCATAGTGGATCTAACATAATAGTGAGAGTCCAGTCCATAGTGGATCTAACATAATAGTGTGAGAGTCCAGTCCATAGTGGATCTAACATAATAGTGTGAGAGTCCAGTCCATAGTGGATCTAACATAATAGTGTGAGAGTCCAGTTCATAGTGGATCTAATATAATAGTGTGAGAGTCCAGTCCATAGTGGATCTAACATAATAGTGAGAGTCCAGTCCATAGTGGATCTAACATAATAGTGTGAGAGTCCAGTCCATAGTGGATCTAACATAATAGTGAGAGTCCAGTCCATAGTGGATCTAACATAATAGTGTGAGAGTCCAGTCCATAGTGGATCTAACATAATAGTGAGAGTCCAGTCCATAGTGGATCTAGTTAATAGTGTGAGAGTCCAGTCCATAGTGGATCTATTATGATAGTGTGAGAGTCCAGTCCATAGTGTGAGAGTCCAGTCCATAGTGGATCTAACATAATATTGTGAGAGTCCAGTCCATAGCGGATCTAACATAATAGTGTAAGAGTCCAGTCCATAGTGGATCTAACATAATAGTGTGAGAGTCCAGTCCATAGTGGATCTAGTTAATAGTGTGAGAGTCCAGTCCATAGTGGATCTAGTTAATAGTGTGAGAGTCCAGTCCATAGTGTATCTAGTTAATAGTGTGAGAGTCCAGTCCATAGTGGATCTAACATAATAGTGAGAGTCCAGTCCATAGTGGATCTAACATAATAGTGTGAGAGTCCAGTCCATAGTGGATCTAACATAATAGTGTGAGAGTCCAGTCCATAGTGGATCTAACATAATAGTGGGAGAGTCCAGTTCATAGTGGATCTAATATAATAGTGTGAGAGTCCAGTCCATAGTGGATCTAACATAATAGTGAGAGTCCAGTCCATAGTGGATCTAACATAATAGTGTGAGAGTCCAGTCCATAGTGGATCTAACATAATAGTGAGAGTCCAGTCCATAGTGGTTTTAGTTAATAGTGTGAGAGTCCAGTCCATAGTGGATCTAACATAATAGTGTGAGAGTCCAGTCCATAGTGGATGTAACATAATAGTGAGAGTCCAGTCCATAGTGGATCTAGTTAATAGTGTGAGAGTCCAGTCCATGGTGGATCTAATATGATAGTGTGAGAGTCCAGTCCATAGTGGATATAACATAATATTGTGAGAGTCCAGTCCATAGTGGATCTAACATAATAGTGTAAGAGTCCAGTCCATATTGGATCTAACATAATAGTGTGAGAGTCCAGTCCATAGTGGATCTAGTTAATAGTGTGAGAGTCCAGTCCATAGTGTATCTAGTTAATAGTGTGAGAGTCCAGTCCATAGTGGATCTAGTTAATAGTGTGAGAGTCCAGTCCATAGTGGATCTAGTTAATAGTGTGAGAGTCCAGTCCATAGTGGATCTAGTTAATAGTGTGAGAGTCCAGTCCATAGTGGATCTAGTTAATAGTGTGAGAGTCCAGTCCATAGTGGATCTAACACAATAGTGTGAGAGTCCAGTCCATAGTGGATCTAACACTATAGTGTGAGAGTCCAGTCCATAGTAGATCTAACATAATAGTGAGAGTCCAGTCCATAGTGGATCTAACATAATAGTGTGAGAGTCCAGTCCATAGTGGATCTAACATAATGGTGTTAGAGTCCAGTCCATAGTGGGGCCAGCAGGAGACAGGTCAGCAGCACAGAGACGTCATCAACTGATGCACAGATGAGTGGTCCACCCCGGGTCCTGACTTTGAACAGCTAGCGCACCATCTGTGGTCACCTGATAACCTCACCAAGCAAGAGAGGGGAGCAGAGCAGAAAAGAGACGGCAGATCAACTGGTCTAAAAGGCTAGCGTATACAAATGAGTTTTAAGTTGGGACTTAAATACTTCTGAAAAACAAAAAGCATAAATAAATATCATCAACTACATCATTTGTCATTTCCACTGTTCACGTTCTTTAAATGTGCACAGTAGACAATAATGTCCACAGAACTATATCAATGTGCAGTCTCATGCAGCGTTTTAAGTCTTTATTGCACTCCTGTTAATTTTACGTTGAATCGAGGGGGAGAAGTCACAGCCTCTTGCTTGGTAGACTTGCTCACCCCTGTATCAACTATTTGCTTGCCTAACAGAATTACTATTGTGACATCCAGTGGACACATTTAGAACAGCGGTTTCTTTCATTTAAAAATGCAGCTCAATTTTACACTTAGACAACTCATCTCGCTGGCCGGATTGAACCTGTCCACAGTCCTGATCCGGCCTGCGGGCCGCATGTTTGGCATCCCTGCTGTAGAGGGATTCAGATTTTTTTCCCCAAAGTGCATCGCGGCAGCCATTTTGAAGGTTGAGCGTCGTCATTCATGATAGCACTACGCATAATATTTCCAAACTATTCACCATTCCAGACTGTCATGATCCGTGGCCCGGATCATGATTTGTTTAGTCATGTTCTGTTGGTTTTGGACTCCCTTAGTTCTAGTTTTGCGCACCGCTGGGTTTGTTTTGGTTAACATGGGTACTAATTGGGTTCACCTGCCTCTGGTTAGTGGTCGTCATGCTCACCTGCTGCCGAGCACTAATCAGAGGGCTATGTATTCACCTTTCTCGCCACGCTCAGGCTGTCTTGGTTCTGTCACGTGGGGGTCGCATCTTACTGCGGGGTTCGTTCTCTCGGGATGCAGACGGACCACGCCGGACGAAGCGTGCAGGTAAGAACATGATTTATTCCTCATAAATAAATAAACAACAAGAAGCAAACCAAAGGGCTGCGTGGCGATCGCACGTGAAGCTAAGGTACAAACTTAGCACAGGAATCAAGAAACATGGTAATGATAATGATAATGAATTACGTTTGTAACACACTTTACATTTGTTAAAATCTCAAAGTGCTACAAAGTATATAAAAAAATAATAATATAAAAAAATTAAATAGAAAGTTAGAATATCCATCCATCCATTTTCTACCGCTTGTCCCTTTATATATATTAGAAAATTAAAATAGAAATACAAACATGAAAAACACTAGACACTATATACAACAGAAACATAGATCAAATAGAAATACAAACATGAAAAACACTAGATAAAATATAGAAACATAGATAAAATAGAAATAAAAACATGAAAAACACTAGATAAACACTAGATAAAACATAGAATCATAGATAAAATAGAAATAAAAACATAAAAAACACTAGATAAAACATAGAAACATAGATACAATAGAAATAAAAACATGAAAAACACTAGATAAAACATAGAAACATAGATAAAATAGAAATAAAAAACATGAAAAACACTAGATAAACACTAGATAAAACAGAAATAAAAACATGAAAAACACTAGATAGACACTAGATAAAACAGAAACATAGATAAAATAGAAATAAAAACATGAAAAACACTAGATAAAACATGGAAACATAGATAAAATTGAAATAAAAACATGAAAAACACTAGATAAAACATAGAAGCATAGATAAAATAGAAATAAAAACATGAAAAACACTAGATAAACACTAGATAAAACAGAAACATAAGATAAAACAGAAATAAAAACATGAAAAACTAGATAGACACTAGATAAAACAAACATAGATAAAATAGAAATAAAAACATGAAAAACACTAGGTAAAACATAGAAACATAGATAAAATAGAAATAAAAAACATGAAAAACACTGGATGAACACTAGATAAAACATAGAAACAGATAAAATAGAAATAAAAAACATGAGAAACACTAGATAAACACTAGATAAAACAGAAACATAAGATAAAACAGAAATAAAAACATGAAAGCACTGGATAAAACAGATAGGCAAGCAGTGCATTTTAAAACAAGAAGACAGAGAAATGAGATAAAAGCTGTGCTAAAAAGGTGGATTTTTAGTCCCTTCTTAAAACGGTCGACCGACTGGTGCTCTAAGATGGTCGGGGAGTGCGTTCATAGAAACAAGAAATAACCCTACGTGCCTGTTGCATACAGCAAACAACCAAGCCAGATTGAGCGTGGCGAGAAAGGTGAATAAATAGCTCTCTGATTAGTGCCCGGCAGCAGGTGAGCGTGCCGACCACTAACCAGAGGCAGGTGAACTCGATTAGTACCCATGGTAACCAAAACAAACCCAGAGGTGGGACTAAGGGAGTCCAAAACTAACAGAACATGACAAACAAACGGATCATGACATTGGGGCTTTTATTTATTTTACATTTCAATATTTTACCTGAAATGATCCGAACAAACAGGAAGTCGTCAGCACGTCGCATCTCGGTTGTTTGTCGCGATCAATGCTCACCTTCGCCGTTAACGTTTCTTTTCAGCCGCGTCCGTCTATCCAGAAATACGCTTAGAAATGCGATACGAGCCCGTCGTATTCCTTCCACCTCCATGTTGGCAGGTGACAATGGCACACGTCGTCGGCATTATGCGTAACATTGGATAAATTATCGGCGACAATTAGCGTTTCACTGACTTCCGCCCTTCAATATGGGTATAGGCAATGCATTGTGGGAAATGTAAAAAGTCGTATGGTCCTCTTCTCTGCATTCGCAGGTGGTTGGGCCGGTTTTGTAGCCCCATCTGGCCATAGCAGCTTTTGATTGCCCTGTTCCTGTTCTCAGGCGGTTTAGTGTCTTCCACTGGACCCATGGTGTTTCTGACCTGGGGGGCAGGTCTTCAGAAGGGGGGATTCCCATGTCAATAGGAGGGGGGTCCTTCTCTAGTCTTTGTGTCCATAGCTGGAGTCTGGTTTCTTCCCGAGATGTTGTTAGGGGCTGGACATTGCTGAGGACGCTTCTCCTTGACTTCAGACGTCGGGCTGAAGGGTTCACGTCCATAGAGGAGGTGGCATTCATCACTGGTAGCTTTTGTGTACTCTACCCGGCTGGCAACTTCCCGTCTCACGTCTGCAGGGGCAATGCCAGCGAGGAGATGTTGGTTGTTCAGGTTGGTAGGATTCAAGCAACCAGTGATGAAGGTGTTGTTCAGTGCTGGGTGGAGTTTCTTGGCATGGGTGGATCTCTCCCAGACAGGACATGCATATTCCGCCAAAGCAGTACATCTTAGTGTGTGTGCTGTGGCTCCCCATTTGGAATTTGTCATTTTCCGTAAGATGTTGTTTCGGGAGCTGACTTTCAGTTTGATGTTTTTGATGTGTTCCTTGAAGGAGAGGGTGCGGTCCAGGGCTACGCCAAGGTAGACCGGGTTGGTACAGTTCTCAAGTGGTGTCCCAGCAGGCCTGGCCCTAACCAATCTGGCGCCCTAGGCAAGATTTTAGGTGGCGCCCCCCCACATCGGCAGTGAAGTGTATATACTCACAAGAAACCGAATAGCTTTGTCTTTGACCTTTTTTTTTACTTAAAGAAAGCAAATTAACATATTATATGAGAATGTTATGTTATTAATATCTTTAACCGAATCACAGCAGTGCTCGAATTTAAAAAACAGGCATTCCCTCTCATGTGATATTGCTTAATTAACATTAATGATGTGCACTTTAACAATTAGGCTTACAACTATACCTAATATATAAAGGGGTGGAAAAGTGACTATTACCTGCAGGGCAAACATTAGCTAACCAGAAGGCAATAACAATGTAAACAGAAAACACCTGCTTAAAAGATCTAATACAAATGTCCCTGAGGAATGTAAGGTGGGATTACTGTAATTACCTAATGTTACATTATTATTTTTCATAACAATTTAGCCCCCTCCACAATATTAACCCGACGTTAAAACAGAACTGGCTATTTATTGATTAGCAATTGCCGAATCATGTAACATTAGCTTAATGCTAAAAAGCCAGGTTACTATCACATTCTGTAACAGACAAATAATTTCATGTAGACTAACGTTACCTACCTGCTACCTCTATGTCTTTTTCTCGTTTCTCCTCTTCTTTTCTCTTTTTTCTTCCCTGGGCACCTGACAGTTTTGGCCGTTTTGACATCTTGTGTTGATTTTTTGATGTGGTGACGTCCAAAAAGAGTCATGATACGGGAAGGGGGGGGGGGGGGGGGGGCCTAATGTTGTAACAAATAATATTTCTATTAAATAGGCTTTACTTTGCATTTTAATTAACGTGGGAAATTTTTTTTGTACTTAGAAATAATAGTACCAACTTTTTTTTTTCTTTTTTTTTTCCCTCCAACATTTGTGGCACTGGCGTGGCGCCCCCTGATGGACGGCGCCCTTAGCATTTGCCTATACGGCCTATGCCACGGGCCAGCCCTGTGTCCCAGACCATTTGATGTTAAGAGGTCGGTTCGCATCCTGGTTCCTGAAATTAAACATGCTATCGATCGTAAATGAGCCTGGTCTTCCCAGACTAAACTGCCAGAGAGACCTTCATTTTCAGTATGAATTTAAATACAACCAATGTTTTTTTCACCAAGAAAACCTCAGAAAACACTTTGCTCTCCAAGTAGCGCCAAGGGTAGAGCTTTTATTTAATAACTATACTTAAATACTTAATATGTTGAAAACCGTAACATTACACACAGTTTGAACAGTAACACTGTGTTTGAAAACGTTATGTGTTTAAATAATGATTCAAACCTTTGGTGTACCACTAGATGGAGCCTGTGTACCAGTACTACAATTTGAGAATCACTGCACTAAAAGCGGGATGGGGATGTTAGTATGGCATCGTCAGGTATGTCAAAGTACATAAGTGTACCCCGAAGAGAAGATGAACCCTGGACACTAAGTACTACTCTCCACTGAGTCGTACCTGCAGGCGGGCAGGCGGAGTGCTCGTACTTACCTAACTAGCCGTCTTGTTTAATGGAGTCTGCAGGGTCCACGTCCTGGTTTCTGTCTTGACAACACAACTGACAACACAATGCTACATTTGTCAAGTAATACCCGTCATATACTGTACATACTGAGTCTCACTAAGGTATGTCCAAGACAGTACATCTCGTCAAATGAGAATACTGTAGAAAGTATATAATTTAGAGAAGTCAGTGTACAGTATAGATTAGACAGAATGCATTGTCTTAATAGCTGGCGACACAAAATAGTTGTGTTAAGCAAGAATGTCAATGGCAGAGTCACGGTCTAGGGCTGTATGAGTGCTGCCGGCATTGGGGAGCTGTGGTTTGTTTTAGAGTCAAAACTTTGGTACCAATATTTTTCTTTTATATTTATATTTCAGTAAATAAATGAAAATTAAATATATAAAAATATATTTCAGTAAATAAATTAAATTAATCATCAATAAAAATATGTATATTAGTAAATACATTTAATTAATCCATCAATTAAAATTAAATAAGTAAATACAATAAATTAATCCATCGATAACAATATATAAGTAAATGAGTTGAAATAATCCATTGAAAAAAATATTTCAGTAAATCAGTTAAATTAATCCATCAATAAAAATATATTTCAGTAAATGTGTTGAAATAATCCATAAATTAAAATATATTTCAGTAAAATAATTGAAAGAATTCATCAATAAAAATACATTTCAGTAAACGAGTTGAAATAATCCATCAATTAAAATATATTTCAGTAAATAAATTAAAAGAATACCTAAATAAGAATATATTTCAGTAAATAGATTAAAATAATCCATCAATAAAAATATATATTAGTAAATCAATTAAATTAATTCATCAATACAAATATATTTCAGTAAATGAGTTTAAAAAATCCATTAAAAAAAAATATTTCAGTAAATGAGTTCGAATAATCCATCAATTAAAATATATTTCAGTAATTAAATTAAAATAATACCTAAATAAGAATATATTTCAGTAAATAGTTTAAAATAATCCATCAATAAAAATATATATTAGTAAATACATTAAATTAATCCATCAATACAAATATATTTCAATAAATGAGTTTAAATAATCCATAAAGAAAAAATATTTCAGTAAATGCGTTAAAATAAAATAAGGGCAGCACGGTGGAACAGGGGTTAGTGCATGTGCCTCACAATACGAAGGTCCTGAGTAGTCCTGAGTTCAATCCCGGGCTCGGGATCTTTCTGTGTGGCGTTTGCATGTTCTCCCCGTGACTGCGTGGGTTCCCTCCGGGTACTCCGGCTTCCTCCCACCTCCAAAGACATGCACCTGGAGGATAGGCCCCTCCCACCTCCAAAGACATTCACCTGGAGGATAGGCCCCTCCCACCTCCAAAGACATGCACCTGGGGATAGGCCCCTCCCACCTCCAAAGACATGCACCTGGGGATAGGCCCCTCCCACCTCCAAAGACATGCACCTGGGGATAGGCCCCTCCCACCTCCAAAGACATGCACCTGGGGATAGGCCCCTCCCACCTCCAAAGACATGCACCTGGGGATAGGCCCCTCCCACCTCCAGAGACATGCACCTGGGGATAGGTTGATTGGCAACACTAAATGGTCCCTAGTGTGTGAATGTGAGTGTGAATGTTGTCTGTGTTGGCCCTGTGATGAGGTGGTGACTTGTCCAGGGTGTACCCCGCCTTCCGCCCGAATGCAGCTGAGATAGGCTCCAGCACCCCCCGCGACCCCGAAAGGGACAAGTGGTAGACAATGGATGGATGGATGGATTTTTCAGTATGAGAAAAAAATGTTTCTTCTGAAATTGGGTGTGGCTTATATACCAGTGCGCTCTTTAGTCCGGAAAATACGGTCGACTAAATATAGATGCTTAGCTGATTGGAGAGCTAGCTTCCACAGCTAACGGGTCCATGACGATGACTTCTGTTTTGTTTGATCAGCCGTTTTACTACCATGTTACACACACAGTTTGGAAACAATTAAGGTATGTAAATAAACATTTACAAATATTTATGTGTTTGAACTCATTTCACCACGTATATATTTGCAGCTTATATTATATATTTGCCGCGGTGCGGCTAATATATGAGAAAAAAAAGTTTCTTCTGAAATTGGGTGCGGCTTATATACCAGTGTGCTCTATAGTCCGAAAAATACGGTCGACTAAATATAGATGCTTAGCTGATTGAAGAGCTAGCGTTCGCAGCTAACGGGTCCATGACGACGACTTCTGTTTTGTTTGATCAGCCATTTTACTGCTGGGTGACAGACACTGTTTGAAAACAGTTAAGGTATGTAAATAAACATTTACAAATATTTATGTGTTTGAACTCATTTCACTACGTATATATTTGCAGCTTATAGTCCGGTGTGGCTAATATATGAGAAAAAAATGTTTCTTCTGAATTTGGTTGTGGCTTATATACCAGTGTGCTCTATAGTCCGGAAAATACGGTAGACTAAATATAGATGCTTAGCTGATTGGAGAGCTAGCGTTCGCAGCTAACGGGTGCATGACGATGACTTCTGTTTTGTTTGATTAGCCGTTTTACTACCATGTTACACACACAGTTTGGAAACAATTAAGGTATGTAAAAAAACATTTACAAATATTTATGTGTTTGAACTCATTTCACTACGTATATATTTGCAGCTTATAGTCCGGTACGGCTAATATATGAGAAAAAAAAATCTTCTAAAATTGGGTGTGGCTTATATACCAGTGCGCTCTATAGTCCGGAAAATATGGTCGACTAAATATAGATGCTTAGCTGATTGGAGAGCTAGCTTCCACAGCTAATGGGTCCATGAAGATGACTTCTGTTTTGTTTGATCAGCTGTTTTACTGCCGGGTGAACTCATTTCACTACGTATATATTTGCAGCTTATAGTCCGGTACGGCTAATATATGAGAAAAAAAAATCTTCTAAAATTGGGTGTGGCTTATATACCAGTGCGCTCTATAGTCCGGAAAATACGGTCGACTAACTATAGATGCTTAGCTGATTGGAGAGCTAGCATCCGCAGCTAACGGGTCCATGACAATGACTTCTGTTTTGTTTGATCAGCCGTTTTACTGCCGGGTGACAGACACTGTTTGGAAACAATTAAGGTATGTAAATAAACATTCACAAATATTTATGTGTTTGAACTCATTTCACTACGTATATATTTGCAGCTTATAGTCCGGTGTGGCTAATATATGAGAAAAACATATATATTCTAAAATTGGGTGTGGCTTATATACCAGTGCGCTCTATAGTCCGGAAAATACGGTCGACTAAATATAGATGCTTAGCTGATTGGAGAGCTAGCGTTCGCAGCTAACGGGTGCATGACGATGACTTCTGTTTTGTTTGATTAGCCGTTTTACTGCCGGGTGACAGACACAGTTTGGAAACAATTAAGGTATGCAAATAAACATTTACAGAATCTCTTGTACCTACCTGAGGCTTATGGTCCGGTGTGACTAATTTAAGTCAAAAATATGTTTTTCTCCTAAAATGTTGAAGGTGTGGCTTAAATACCGGTGCGCTCTATAGTCCGGAAAATACGGTTGTTGGTTTTTTTTCATTATAATACACAAAACCATGTATTTACCGTTTTTAAATCGATGATATGCAATTGAGATGGTGTTTGAAGCCAGAGGTCAAAGGTCAGATGTCCACTAATAGTTCTGCATGGTGCAATAATCCATCCGTTCATCCATTTTCTACCGCTTGTCCCCTTTTTACTATTATATTTTTTACATACCATATTTTTAAAAGTGATGAACTGTCTTTGTACTCTGGAACAAGCTCCAGATGTTCCATGGAACGCCGAGACAGTGAAAGGAAGCATTTGTTATTACATTTGATTAAAAATAAATAAATAAATAAAATCTCCGACACGTTCTTGGAAGTCTTTTTTTCATCGGGCACACATTTTTGCTCTTATTTCTTTAGGACCGATGTTCCTCATTAAAGCTGCTGGAGCAAAGGAGCGTCGGCAGATGCTGTCGCCATGGCGACGTGTGTTCCGTCCAAGCAGCGCGACCTTGAACAAGGTCGTCCTGTGGCATGTTTTGTTGTGGGCTGAATGGCCGTCAGATGTTTTTTGGCGCGGGCAAATGAAGGATGGCCACTTTGAAGGCGTTCTCTTCAAATGTGAGCGTCTGCTTGTCCATCAACAAAACAACTATTGTTGTCTCCAGCACATCTGCTTGTTTATTTCTTCTGCTGCCAGCTGCTTGTTGTCTCCGGATGCTCTTTTTTTTTAACACCAGTAAACATGAAATAGGAGATGAGGCCTTTGTTCAGTTCTTGTCCTCAGACCATGTGAGCTTGCAGTTTGATGTTGCATCCCACTAAATTGTCGGGGGTCAACATTGTGTTACATGTCATTGTTGTGGGTTTCAGCTGCAATATCTTTATTTCAATGATTTGGTCTATTATAATTCATCGTCTACACCGTTTGTCCTCATAAGGGCCACGACTTTAGCTGGAGCTGACCTTCTGGACTGGACACAGTCACGGATATGGAATAAAAAAAAAAAAAAGGAATTCAAATTAAAAGGGAGAGCGGTCGTCCCAGCAACTTGACGGTTCCTGGTTCGATTCCAGCTTACGCCATCCGAGCCACTGCCGTCGTGTCCTTGGGCAAGACACTTGCCCCTTGCTCCACAATGAGTGCCGCCCACACTGGTGTGAATGTAGTTTAGATGTAGATCATGGGGTTCACTATTTAAAGAGCTTGGACTTCTTGAGGAACAAAAATAAACTATATACTTTATTTCATCATCATCATCATCATCATCATTTCTTTTTATTCCTTTCATTAAAAATGCACATATACAAGCCACGTCCAGTTCACACTTTCATTGTTTTTTTGTTTCCTTATACATTTCCATGATCAGAAAGGAGCAGATGGAAGAATAATATTCTTATATTTATCTGCCCCCCTTTTTAACACAAATTATTTTAGATGACTTTATCACTGTTCCCTCCACCAACACCCGAACTCCAACATACGTTTTAAATTTTCGTTTAAGCATTTTCACAATGACACGTCCAATCAAAATCAAAAATCAGTTTGATATAATTCCAGTTGTCTCTTTTTGTAACTCTTTTTAAATTCAAAGATATTCTTGCAATTTTTTAAGTCTTTCTTTAGAGGATTCCATGCTTTCACACTATTTCACTAAAGTCACAAAAAAAAAAAAAAAATGCAAGCACGGGCAGAACATTATTAATACATTTGTATTATTATAAGGAACACTGTATTGTAATTTAAATACATATTGTTATATTATCATTATTATTGGTGTTATTATTATATAATGTATCTCAAATACAGGACGGTGTTCTGTATCATTTTAATAATGTCAATTATCATTTGTGTTAATTTTTTTATATTTTTTTATTAAACTCATTTGTATTATTACCAATAATATATTATTATTACATAATGTACCAAAATACATTGCTCTGATCATTTTGTTACATTTTATTTATACATTTGACCTAATTTCCGCATATTTGATTTTTTTTTCTATTTTAAATTACTCTAGTTTCATTATGATTTGAATAATAATAATGAATAATAACAATAACAGTAACATTAATAGTACAAGTAATCATAATAAGAATTATATCATTTGTGTTATTATTTTTGCCACGGTATTATTGTCTTTATCATAATATTACACTATTCAGATCATTTTTATAATTTATTTTAAAGGGGTTTTATTTTAATGCCATTTATTTAACATTATTTTTCCTTATTTTTTGATTTTATAGAATTTTTACTATTAATCAGTTTATTATATTATTTTTATATACATTTTTCAGATTTTTATTTCACATGTCTTTATTATTATTCTCATGATGATTATTATTGAATACATATTAAAGTACAATATATGTTTGCTTTGTAGTATTGATTTTTCTATTCGTTCCCAAATAAAAACTTACAAGAATAAGTCATTCTTAATGCATTTATTAGTAATAAACTTGATGTCCTAATTGATTTATCAATCCAATTTCACACAAATTCCACTCGGCTCTGAAGTTCTGCAGCATTTAAACGAACGTGGGCCTAACATTCATGAAATGTGCATGTTCTGTGTCATGAAGACTACATTTTTTATATTTTTTTGGACATGCTTTTATGAAAAAGAGCCGTCTTTCAGTAAAGTAAGAAGCATGTCTGTCGATTGGAAAAGCCTTCAAAGGGAGTTGAAAGGTCAGATCTTCATTTTTGAAGGACAACTTCCTGAAATGAATCAATCCAACGCTTATTGTTACAATAACTTCGTAACAATTATTCATCAGTAGGGATGTTGTTCGAAACCGGTTCTCCCGGTTGTTCGATAAGAAAAGAACCGATTCCATGGACTCGAATCCCTTTTTGAGAACCGGTTCCCGTTATCGAGGCCACCATAGTAAAAAAAAGAGTTGGTTCTTTATTTGAATCTCTGGGAACAAATCCCGTCCCACAAGAAATGCCCTGTGGGACATCACAGGAAATGACGTAGCTCAGTATGTTCCAATAGCAGCAGAAGTGCACTTTTTGGAGAGCTGTATTATTTTCAGTTGTGTGCCCAAGGGACGGATTTTATTTGACACTATATTATTATTTATGATCACAGAGACAGGTTGTTTTTGTGTTACTGTATATATGTTTTTCTGAAAAATCCCACTTAATATTATTTGGGTAACAACAGTCAATATTTTTATTTTGTCTGTTTTTTCTTATAAAATAAAAGTGAGCTTTTTGTTAAACCAAATATTGTGTGTTTTTTTCCACATACAACAACCTATCTGGATTCGATAAGAGAATCGATAAGGAATCGGTTTGATAAGAGGATTCGATAATGGGCTCGAACTCGATCATTTCTTATCAAACATCATCCCTACTCATCAGCACTAAATTTTTTTCTGGGTGAAGAAGCTGAGGTAAGTTTCTCACTTTTGGGGGGCTCGGGTGTGTGTGTGTGTGTGTGTGTGTGTGTGTGTGTGTGTGTGTGTGTGTGTGTCCGTCCATTCAATAGACCAACTCCCTTAACGTTCCCCATTTTAATTGCACTCCCTGGAAGCTGCTCGGAAAAGGAAAGTAGAAAGGTGGAGTGGAAGATGGAGAAGAAAGAGCTCTATAGTCGGAGGTGGGGGGGTAAAGGTGGGGGCGGCGGTGGTGGTGGTCATTCATTCCCGACAACAAACTGAGGCAGGGCGGGTAAAGAAAGAAGGGGGGCGGGAGGGGAGGAGGGGAGCAACGCTCCAATTTTAGCTTCTTCTTGAAAAAGATGACAATTAAAGCCCACTCACTTGTAATCCAAGTCCCCTCAAAGGTTGCATGGAGACACGGCATCACTTTGTGTGTGTGTGTGTGTGTGTGTGTGTGTGTGTGTGTGTGTGTGTGTGTGTGTGTGTGTGTGTGTGTGTGTGTGTGTGTGTGTGTGTGTGTGTGTGTGTTGTACAATACAGATGATGTTTTCCTTATTTAGAAAACAGCGAGCATGATTACCTGCTTTTCATGGCGACTCTTCCAGCGCCATCAGTCCTGCATGTGTTGCAGTAGATGATGGCACTTCACGCAGGTGTTGCAGTAGATGATGGCACTTCATGCATGTGTTGCAGTAGATGATGGCACTTCATGCATGTGTTGGAGTAGATGATGGCACTTCATGCATGTGTTGGAATAGATGATGGCACTTCATGCATGTATTGCAGTAGATGATGGCACTTTATGCATGTGTTGCAGTAGATGATGGCACTTCATGCATGTGTTGGAGTAGATGATGGCACTTCATGCATGTGTTGGAGTAGATGATGGCACTTCACGCATGTGTTGCAGTAGATGATGGCACTTCATGCATGTGTTGCAGTAGATGATGGCACTTCATGCATGTATTGCAGTAGATGATGGCACTTTATGCATGTGTTGCAGTAGATGATGGCACTTCATGCATGTATTGCAGTAGATGATGGCACTTTATGCATGTGTTGCAGTAGATGATGGCACTTTATGCATGTGTTGCAGTAGATGATGGCACTTCATGCATGTATTGCAGTAGATGATGGCACTTTATGCATGTGTTGCAGTAGATGATGGCACTTCATGCATGTGTTGGAGTAGATGATGGCACTTCATGCATGTGTTGGAGTAGATGATGGCACTTCACGCATGTGTTGCAGTAGATGATGGCACTTCATGCATGTGTTGGAGTAGATGATGGCACTTTATGCATGTGTTGGAGTAGATGATGGCACTTTATGCATGTGTTGGAGTAGATGATGGCACTTCATGCATGTGTTGGAGTAGATGATGGCACTTTATGCATGTGTTGCAGTAGATGATGGCACTTTATGCATGTGTTGGAATAGATGATGGCACTTCATGCATGTGTTGCAGTAGATGATGGCACTTCACGCAGGTGTTGCAGTAGATGATGGGACTTCATGCATGTGTTGCAGTAGATGATGGCACTTCATGCATGTGTTGCAGTAGATGATGGCACTTCACGCAGGTGTTGCAGTAGATGATGGCACTTCACGCAGGTGTTGCAGTAGATGATGGCACTTCACGCAGGTGTTGCAGTAGATGATGGCACTTCACGCATGTGTTGCAGTAGATGATGGCACTTCACGCAGGTGTTGCAGTAGATGATGGCACTTCATGCATGTGTTGGAGTAGATGATGGCACTTCACGCATGTGTTGCAGTAGATGATGGCACTTCATGCATGTGTTGCAGTAGATGATGGCACTTCATGCATGTGTTGCAGTAGATGATGGCACTTCACGCAGGTGTTGCAGTAGATGATGGCACTTCACGCAGGTGTTGCAGTAGATGATGGCACTTCACGCATGTGTTGCAGTAGATGATGGCACTTCACGCAGGTGTTGCAGTAGATGATGGCACTTCATGCAGGTGTTGCAGTAGATGATGGCACTTCACGCAGGTGTTGCAGTAGATGATGGCACTTCACGCAGGTGTTGCAGTAGATGATGGCACTTCACGCATGTGTTGCAGTAGATGATGGCACTTCACGCATGTGTTGCAGTAGATGATGGCACTTCACGCATGTGTTGCAGTAGATGTTAGCACTTTATGCGTGTGTTGCAGTAGATGATGGTACTTCATGCATGTGTTGCAGTAGATGGTGGCACTTCACGCATGTGTTGCAGAAGATGATGGCACTTCACGCATGTGTTGCAGTAGATCATGGCACTTCACGCATGTGTTGCAGTAGATGATGGCACTTCATGCATGTGTTGCAGTAGATGATGGCACTTCACGCAGGTGGGAGAGGACACATTGCAAAAAAAAAAAAAAGTGGCAGTTGAAAAAGCATTATGGCCTCTGACAGGAGTTACCTGGTGACCAAGTAACAGAACTTTCCTCCAGGAGGTCTTATCTTTGTCTATGTGATGTCGGATGTAACAACAATGGAGCTGTTTGGAAAAAGAAAAAAGTGAGGCCTTTAATCCCAGGAACACCATGCCTACCGTCAAGCATGGTGGTGGTAGTATTATGCTCTGGGCCTGTTTTGCTGCCAATGGAACTGCTGCTTTAAATGGGACAATGAAAAAGGAGTGAAGTGAAGTGACGTGGCGGTATAGCTCGGCCGTGCTAGCAACTTGAGGGTTCCAGGTTCGATCCCCGCTTCCGCCATCCTAGTCACTGCCGTTGTGTCCTTGGGCAAGACACTTGACCCGCCTGCTCCCAGTGCCGCTCACACTGCTTTAAATGGAACTTAGATATTGGCTTTCAATACGTAAAGCGCTTTGAGTCACTAGAGAAAAGCGCTATATAAATATAATTCACTTCAAAAAGGAGGATTACCTCCAAGTAAAGCGATGTGAACACTTTGCAGATGCACTGTATTTGAATACACTGTATTTGAATACACTGTATTGGAGTACACTGTATTTTAGTACACTGTATTTGAGTACATTGTATTTGAGTACATTGTATTTGAGTACACTGTATTGAGTACATTGTATTTGAATACACTGTATTTGAGTACACTGTATTTGAGTACACTGTATTAGAGTACACTGTATTAGAGTACACTGTATTAGAGTAAACTGTATTTGTGTACACTGTATTTGAGTGCATTGTATTTGAGTGCATTGTATTTGAGTACACTGTATTTGAGTACATTTTGTTTGAGTACATTGTGTTTGAGTACACTGTATTTGTGTACACTGTATTAGAGTACACTGTATTAGAGTACACTGTATTAGAGTACATTGTAATTGAGAACACTGTGTTTGAGAACACTGTGTTTGAGTACACTGTGTTTGAGTACACTGTATTTGAGCACACTGTATTTGAGTACTCTGTGTTTGAGTTCTCTGTGTTTGAGTACTCTGTGTTTGAGAACACTGTATTAGAGCACACTGTATTAGAGCACACTGTATTAGAGCACACTGTATTAGAGTACACTGTATTTGAGTGCACTGTATTTGAGTACACTGTATTCAAACACACTGTATTCGAGCACACTGTATTAGAGCACACTGTATTTGAGCACACTGTATTTGAGCACACTGTATTTGAGCCGACTGTATTCGAGTACACTATATTTGAGTACACTGTATTTGAGTACACTGTATTCGAGTACACTGTATTACAGCACATTGTATTTGAGTACATTTTATTTGAGTACACTGTATTTGAGTACACTGTCACCTTAGCTGCGTGTCAGGCGTGTTGAGACATTGCAAATCTTTATTGCAGTTGTCATATTTTCCCTCCCAGGTCACGCCTGCACGTACAAAACAACCCAAGAACGCTCACATCTTACGCGTTCTCACCGCCTGCATATCAGGAAAAAAGGTTACTCTGCAGCGGTTTGTGAAAAAGCGTGCGGCCCCCCCCCCCCCCCATCACCCATCACCAAGCTATATTGGGCGGGGAGGCCGGGAGTGTGTGAACGATAACCTCGCCACACGTCTGCAGCGCTAAGACTTTCCAGCATGGGCGGGAGAAGACGTGGTGGAAGATGCTTCCTGACGGACGCTGGTGGAAGAAGTGATGGGAAAGTGGGAAGAAAAGCTCAGCTATTGTCTCTCCCGAATGATTCAAGTGAAGGTCAAAGCTGCAGGGGAAAAAGTATTTTTACCAAGGTGACAGAGGTCAGGGTGGAAGACCGAAGGACCAACTGACTGGTCTCACTTTCCCAGCAGGGAGTAAAGATAGAGACTTTCCCAGTGAGGAGGTTTATCAACACCAGAACCTCGCCCAGGTTATTATCACCGTAACCACGACAACGCAAGGCAGGCTTTCCAAACCATAGCAGCCACTCCACTCCATTTAGTCTTTACACAAATATGTGCTGCTTGTACATTCACTGGTTGAACAATCCAAACTGTCTTTATCAATCAAACGTGCCTTAATTAGGGACTATTAGGACGGCAACATGTTTCATTAAAGACACTAAACTGTGATGTTTACAAAAGTTCCCCCCAAACAGGTTCTTAGAAGCACTGTTAACTGATTCTAGATCCATAAAAGCCTCTAAATTGTCCTCAATGTTTACGAAAATACAAATGGTAAGTTAATTTGCAGACAAAACTGTTAGGTTGGGTTAGTTAGTACTAGGGTTGTCTCGATACCAATATTTTGGTACCAGAACCTAAATGTATTTTGATACTTTTCGATACCTTTATACAAGTAAATAAAGGTTGACCCCAAAAATTGCATTATTGGCTTTATTTTAACACAAAATATTCAGGTATATTAAATATATGTTTATTATTAATTTGCAGACAAAACTGTTAGGTTGGGTTAGTTAGTACTAGGGTTGTCTCGATACCAATATTTTGGTACCAGAACCTAAATGTATTTTGATACTTTTCGATACTTTTATACAAGTAAATAAAGGTTGACCCCAAAAATTGCATTATTGGCTTTATTTTAACACAAAATATTCGGGTACATTAAATATATGTTTATTATTAATTTGCAGACAAAAACTGTTAGGTTGGGTTAGTTAGTACTAGGGTTGTCTCGATACCAATATTTTGGTGCCGGAACCTAAATGTGTTTTGATTCTTTGCGATACTTTTATGCAGTACATAAAGGGGACCCCAAAAATGTCATTATTTGCTTTATTTTAACAAAAAATCTTCGGGTACATTAAATATATGTTTATTATTAATTTGCAGACAAAACTGTTAGGTTGGGTTAGTTAGTACTAGGGTTGTCTTGATACCAATATTTTGGTACCAGAACCTAAATGTATTTTGATACTTTTCGATACTTTTATACAAGTAAATAAAGGTTGACCCCAAAAATTGCATTATTGGCTTTATTTTAACACAAAATATTCAGGTACATTAAATATATGTTTATTATTAATTTGCAGACAAAACTGTTAGGTTGGGTTAGTTAGTACTAGGGTTGTCTTGATACCAATATTTTGGTACCAGAACCTAAATGTATTTTGATACTTTTTGATACTTTTATACAAGTAAATAAAGGTTGACCCCAAAAATTGCATTATTGGCTTTATTTTAACACAAAATATTCAGGTACATTTAATATATGTTTATTATTAATTTGCAGACAAAACTGTTAGGTTGGGTTAGTTAGTACTAGGGTTGTCTCGATACCAATATTTTGGTACCAGAACCTAAATGTATTTTGATACTTTTCGATACTTTTATACAAGTAAATAAAGGTTGACCCCAAAAATTGCATTATTGGCTTTATTTTAACACAAAATATTCGGGTACATTAAATATATGTTTATTATTAATTTGCAGACAAAAACTGTTAGGTTGGGTTAGTTAGTACTTGGGTTGTCTCGATACCAATATTTTAGTGCCGGAACCTAAATGTGTTTTGATTCTTTGCGATACTTTTATGCAGTACATAAAGGGGACCCCAAAAATGTCATTATTTGCTTTATTTTAACAAAAAAATCTTCGGGTACATTAAATATATGTTTATTATTAATTTGCAGACAAAAACTGTTAGGTTGGGTTAGTTAGTACTAGGGTTGTCTCGATACCAATATTTTGGTGCCGGAACCTAAATGTGTTTTGATTCTTTGCGATACTTTTATGCAGTACATAAAGGGGACCCCAAAAATGTCATTATTTGCTTTATTTTAACAAAAAATCTTCGGGTACATTAAATATATGTTTATTATTAATTTGCAGACAAAACTGTTAGGTTTGGTTAGTTAGTACTAGGGTTGTCTCGATACCAATATTTTGGTGCCGGAACCTAAATGTGTTTCGATTCTTTGCGATACTTTTATGCAGTACATAAAGGGGACCCCAAAAATGTCATTATTTGCTTTATTTTAACAAAAAATCTTCGGGTACATTAAATATATGTTTATTATTAATTTGCAGACAAAACTGTTAGGTTTGGTTAGTTAGTACTAGGGTTGTCTCGATACCAATATTTTGGTGCCGGAACCTAAATGTGTTTCGATTCTTTGCGATACTTTTATGCAGTACATAAAGGGGACCCCAAAAATGTCATTATTTGCTTTATTTTAACAAAAAATCTTCGGGTACATTAAATATATGTTTATTATTAATTTGCAGACAAAACTGTTAGGTTGGGTTAGTTAGTACTAGGGTTGTCTCGATACCAATATTTTGGTACCAGAACCTAAATGTATTTTGATACTTTTCGATACTTTTATACAAGTAAATAAAGGTTGACCCCAAAAATTGCATTATTGGCTTTATTTTAACACAAAATATTCAGGTACATTAAATATATGTTTATTATTAATTTGCAGACAAAACTGTTAGGTTGGGTTAGTTAGTACTAGGGTTGTCTCGATACCAATATTTTGGTACCAGAACCTAAATGTATTTTGATACTTTTCGATACTTTTATACAAGTAAACAAAGGTTGACCCCAAAAATTGCATTATTGGCTTTATTTTAACACAAAATATTCAGGTACATTAAATATATGTTTATTATTAATTTGCAGACAAAAACTGTTAGGTTGGGTTAGTTAGTACTAGGGTTGTCTCGATACCAATATTTTGGTGCCGGAACCTAAATGTGTTTTGATTCTTTGCGATACTTTTATGCAGTACATAAAGGGGACCCCAAAAATGTCATTATTTGCTTTATTTTAACAAAAAATCTTCGGGTACATTAAATATATGTTTATTATTAATTTGCAGACAAAACTGTTAGGTTTGGTTAGTTAGTACTAGGGTTGTCTCGATACCAATATTTTGGTGCCGGAACCTAAATGTGTTTCGATTCTTTGCGATACTTTTATGCAGTACATAAAGGGGACCCCAAAAATGTCATTATTTGCTTTATTTTAACAAAAAATCTTCGGGTACATTAAATATATGTTTATTATTAATTTGCAGACAAAACTGTTAGGTTTGGTTAGTTAGTACTAGGGTTGTCTCGATACCAATATTTTGGTGCCGGAACCTAAATGTGTTTCGATTCTTTGCGATACTTTTATGCAGTACATAAAGGGGACCCCAAAAATGTCATTATTTGCTTTATTTTAACAAAAAATCTTCGGGTACATTAAATATATGTTTATTATTAATTTGCAGACAAAACTGTTAGGTTGGGTTAGTTAGTACTAGGGTTGTCTCGATACCAATATTTTGGTACCAGAACCTAAATGTATTTTGATACTTTTCGATACTTTTATACAAGTAAATAAAGGTTGACCCCAAAAATTGCATTATTGGCATTATTTTAACACAAAATATTCAGGTACATTAAATATATGTTTATTATTAATTTGCAGACAAAACTGTTAGGTTGGGTTAGTTAGTACTAGGGTTGTCTCGATACCAATATTTTGGTACCAGAACCTAAATGTATTTTGATACTTTTCGATACTTTTATACAAGTAAATAAAGGTTGACCCCAAAAATTGCATTATTGGCTTTATTTTAACACAAAATATTCAGGTACATTAAATATATGTTTATTATTAATTTGCAGACAAAACTGTTAGGTTGGGTTAGTTAGTACTAGGGTTGTCTTGATACCAATATTTTGGTACCAGAACCTAAATGTATTTTGATACTTTTCGATACTTTTATACAAGTAAATAAAGGTTGACCCCAAAAATTGCATTATTGGCTTTATTTTAACACAAAATATTCGGGTACATTAAATATATGTTTATTATTAATTTGCAGACAAAAACTGTTAGGTTGGGTTAGTTAGTACTAGGGTTGTCTCGATACCAATATTTTAGTGCCGGAACCTAAATGTGTTTTGATTCTTTGCGATACTTTTATGCAGTACATAAAGGGGACCCCAAAAATGTCATTATTTGCTTTATTTTAACAAAAAATCTTCGGGTACATTAAATATATGTTTATTATTAATTTGCAGACAAAACTGTTAGGTTGGGTTAGTTAGTACTAGGGTTGTCTCGATACCAATATTTTGGTACCAGAACCTAAATGTATTTTGATACTTTTCGATACTTTTATACAAGTAAATAAAGGTTGACCCCAAAAATTGCATTATTGGCTTTATTTTAACACAAAATATTCAGGTACATTAAATATATGTTTATTATTAATTTGCAGACAAAACTGTTAGGTTGGGTTAGTTAGTACTAGGGTTGTCTTGATACCAATAATTTGGTACCAGAACCTAAATGTATTTTGATACTTTTTGATACTTTTATACAAGTAAATAAAGGTTGACCACAAAAATTGCATTATTGGCTTTATTTTAACACAAAATATTCGGGTACATTAAATATATGTTTATTATTAATTTGCAGACAAAAACTGTTAGGTTGGGTTAGTTAGTACTAGGGTTGTCTCGATACCAATATTTTGGTGCCGGAACCTAAATGTGTTTTGATTCTTTGCGATACTTTTATACAAGTAAACAAAGGTTGACCCCAAAAATTGCATTATTGGCTTTATTTTAACACAAAATATTCAGGTACATTAAATATATGTTTATTATTAATTTGCAGACAAAAACTGTTAGGTTGGGTTAGTTAGTACTAGGGTTGTCTCGATACCAATATTTTGGTGCCGGAACCTAAATGTGTTTTGATTCTTTGCGATACTTTTATGCAGTACATAAAGGGGACCCCAAAAATGTCATTATTTGCTTTATTTTAACAAAAAATCTTCGGGTACATTAAATATATGTTTATTATTAATTTGCAGACAAAACTGTTAGGTTTGGTTAGTTAGTACTAGGGTTGTCTCGATACCAATATTTTGGTGCCGGAACCTAAATGTGTTTCGATTCTTTGCGATACTTTTATGCAGTACATAAAGGGGACCCCAAAAATGTCATTATTTGCTTTATTTTAACAAAAAATCTTCGGGTACATTAAATATATGTTTATTATTAATTTGCAGACAAAACTGTTAGGTTTGGTTAGTTAGTACTAGGGTTGTCTCGATACCAATATTTTGGTGCCGGAACCTAAATGTGTTTCGATTCTTTGCGATACTTTTATGCAGTACATAAAGGGGACCCCAAAAATGTCATTATTTGCTTTATTTAAACAAAAAATCTTCGGGTACATTAAATATATGTTTATTATTAATTTGCAGACAAAACTGTTAGGTTGGGTTAGTTAGTACTAGGGTTGTCTCGATACCAATATTTTGGTACCAGAACCTAAATGTATTTTGATACTTTTCGATACTTTTATACAAGTAAATAAAGGTTGACCCCAAAAATTGCATTATTGGCATTATTTTAACACAAAATATTCAGGTACATTAAATATATGTTTATTATTAATTTGCAGACAAAACTGTTAGGTTGGGTTAGTTAGTACTAGGGTTGTCTTGATACCAATATTTTGGTACCAGAACCTAAATGTATTTTGATACTTTTCGATACTTTTATACAAGTAAATAAAGGTTGACCCCAAAAATTGCATTATTGGCTTTATTTTAACACAAAATATTCAGGTACATTAAATATATGTTTATTATTAATTTGCAGACAAAACTGTTAGGTTGGGTTAGTTAGTACTAGGGTTGTCTTGATACCAATATTTTGGTACCAGAACCTAAATGTATTTTGATACTTTTCGATACTTTTATACAAGTAAATAAAGGTTGACCCCAAAAATTGCATTATTGGCTTTATTTTAACACAAAATATTCGGGTACATTAAATATATGTTTATTATTAATTTGCAGACAAAAACTGTTAGGTTGGGTTAGTTAGTACTAGGGTTGTCTCGATACCAATATTTTAGTGCCGGAACCTAAATGTGTTTTGATTCTTTGCGATACTTTTATGCAGTACATAAAGGGGACCCCAAAAATGTCATTATTTGCTTTATTTTAACAAAAAATCTTCGGGTACATTAAATATATGTTTATTATTAATTTGCAGACAAAACTGTTAGGTTGGGTTAGTTAGTACTAGGGTTGTCTCGATACCAATATTTTGGTACCAGAACCTAAATGTATTTTGATACTTTTCGATACTTTTATACAAGTAAATAAAGGTTGACCCCAAAAATTGCATTATTGGCTTTATTTTAACACAAAATATTCAGGTACATTAAATATATGTTTATTATTAATTTGCAGACAAAACTGTTAGGTTGGGTTAGTTAGTACTAGGGTTGTCTTGATACCAATATTTTGGTACCAGAACCTAAATGTATTTTGATACTTTTTGATACTTTTATACAAGTAAATAAAGGTTGACCCCAAAAATTGCATTATTGGCTTTATTTTAACACAAAATATTCGGGTACATTAAATATATGTTTATTATTAATTTGCAGACAAAAACTGTTAGGTTGGGTTAGTTAGTACTAGGGTTGTCTCGATACCAATATTTTGGTGCCGGAACCTAAATGTGTTTTGATTCTTTGCGATACTTTTATGCAGTACATAAAAGGGACCCCAAAAATGTCATTATTTGCTTTATTTTAACAAAAAATCTTCGGGTACATTAAATATATGTTTATTATTAATTTGCAGACAAAACTGTTAGGTTTGGTTAGTTAGTACTAGGGTTGTCTCGATACCAATATTTTGGTGCCGGAACCTAAATGTGTTTCGATTCTTTGCGATACTTTTATGCAGTACATAAAGGGGACCCCAAAAATGTCATTATTTGCTTTATTTTAACAAAAAATCTTCGGGTACATTAAATATATGTTTATTATTAATTTGCAGACAAAACTGTTAGGTTGGGTTAGTTAGTACTAGGGTTGTCTCGATACCAATATTTTGGTACCAGAACCTAAATGTATTTTGATACTTTTCGATACTTTTATACAAGTAAATAAAGGTTGACCCCAAAAATTGCATTATTGGCTTTATTTTAACACAAAATATTCAGGTACATTAAATATATGTTTATTATTAATTTGCAGACAAAACTGTTAGGTTGGGTTAGTTAGTACTAGGGTTGTCTTGATACCAATATTTTGGTACCAGAACCTAAATGTATTTTGATACTTTTTGATACTTTTATACAAGTAAATAAAGGTTGACCCCAAAAATTGCATTATTGGCTTTATTTTAACACAAAATATTCAGGTACATTTAATATATGTTTATTATTAATTTGCAGACAAAACTGTTAGGTTGGGTTACTTAGTACTAGGGTTATCTCGATACCAATATTTTGGTACCAGGACCTAAATGTATTTTGATACTTTTTGATACTTTTATACAAGTAAATAAAGGTTGACCCCAAAAATTGCATTATTGGCTTTATTTTAACACAAAATATTCGGGTACATTAAATATATGTTTATTATTAATTTGCAGACAAAAACTGTTAGGTTGGGTTAGTTAGTACTAGGGTTGTCTCGATACCAATATTTTAGTGCCGGAACCTAAATGTGTTTTGATTCTTTGCGATACTTTTATGCAGTACATAAAGGGGACCCCAAAAATGTCATTATTTGCTTTATTTTAACAAAAAATCTTCGGGTACATTAGATAAATGTTTATTATTAATTGGCAGACAAAACTGTTAGGTTGGGTTAGTTAGTACTAGGGTTGTCTCGATACCAATATTATTATTATTATTATTTTTTTTTATTTTTTTTTTATAATGTCCTGCCCAGCTTCTCGGGCAAATCATATAGCAGATGTAGATGCCCATATCGGCTGTTCAGATTTACTTTACAAAAGAGAAGTGTAGGATACTTCTCTTGTTGCCTTACTTGTATTTTGACTTTATTAAATGTATTTATATTATCATTTGGTGCAGCCGGGCCGGAGCAGGAGGAGATAGAAAGAGAGAAAAAGGAAGACAGAGGGGGGAATTGTGGTGACAAGAGGGGGATTAGACAGAGAGACAAAAACAACAACAGCAAACACAACAACAACAACAACAACAACAGAGCAACATCAGCAAATACGACATGTACAAATATGATGGTAAAAGTAATAGCAAATAAGCAGTTAGCGAAAATTTTAAAAAAAAATACAGAAATGACAATGAGCATTATTACACTAAAAATGGAGCAATATGAATACCAATAGAAATAGTGCTATTGATAATAAACACTACCAGTACTTTACCTTTATTATCAACAATACAATTGTTCAAATGCAACAATATATATACGTAATGATAACTTGAGATACGAAAGAATGCAGAAAAATGGAGGGGAAGAAAGAGAAGCAACCTACATTAACCTTGTAGATTGTTATAGTAACAATAGGTTAAGCTTTTTCAGTGTGCCATGTGTTATACCCAGTTTACCCTAGGGCAACAATGTTAATATATGTTTGATGAAACGTGATTATGTGCATGAGTGTATGTGTGCATATGTACTTGTATATGTACAGAATGTGTATGTGTGCTTGTACAGTGAATGTATATGTACAGTATGTGTATATGTGTGTACAGCGAATGTATATGTACAGTATGTGTATATGTGTGTTTGAACAGTGAATGTATATGTACAGTATGTGTATATGTGTGTTTGAACAGTGAATGTATATGTACAGTATGTGTATATGTGTGTTTGTACAGTGAATGTATATGTACAGTATATGTATGTGTGTGTTTGTACAGTGAATGCATGTGTAGTATGTGTATGTGTGTGTTTGTACAGTGAGTGTATATGTACAGTATGTGTATATGTATGTTTTTACAGTGAATGTATATGTACAGTATGTGTATACAGTATGTTTGTATAATGAATGTGCGTGTGGATGTACGAACTTTGAGTGTGTAAATCGATACCAATATTTTGGTACCAGAACCTAAATGTATTTTGATACTTTTCGATACTTTTATACAAGTAAATAAAGGTTGACCCCAAAAATTGCATTATTGGCTTTATTTTAACACAAAATATTCGGGTACACTAAATATATGTTATTATTAATTTGCAGACAAAACTGTTAGGTTGGGTTAGTTAGTACTAGGGTTGTCTCGATACCAATATTTTGGTGCCGGAACCTAAATGTGTTTCGATTCTTTGCGATACTTTTATGCAGTACATAAAGGGGACCCCAAAAATGTAATTATTGGCTTTATTTTAACAAAAAATCTTCGGGTACATTAAATATATGTTTATTATTAATTGGCAGACAAAGCTGTTAGGTTGGGTTAGTTAGTACTAGGGTTGTCTCGATACCAATATTTTGGTGCCGGAACCTAAATGTGTTTCGATACTTTTCGATAATTTTCTAAATAAAGGAGACCACAAAAAATGGCATTATTAGCTTTATTTGAAGAACAAATCTTAGTGTACATGAAACATATGTTTATTATTGTAATTTAGTCCTTAAATAAAATAGTGAACATACTAGACAACTTGTCTTTGAGTAGTAAGTAAACAAACAAAGACTCCTAATTAGTCTGCTGACGAACATATTGTGTCATTTTCCATTCTATTATTTTGTCTACATTATAAAGGAGAAACTGTAAAAATTGATAATTAATCTACTTGTTCATTTACTGTTAATATCTGCTTATTTTCTGTTTTAACATGTTCTATCTACACTTCTGTTAACATGTAATAATCACTTATTCTTCTCTTCTTTGATACTTTACATTAGTTTTGGATGATACCACACATTTAGGTATGGATCCGATACCAAGTAGTTACAGGATCATACATTGGTCATATTCAAATATTGATGTAATCATAGTAGTACAGACTAGATACCCTCCTGTACTTGGTATCATTGCAGTGGATGTCAGGTGTAGATCCACCCATGGCGTTTGTTTACATTGTGACACAGGTGAGCTATTGTATCCTCCTACGGTGTGTAGTGAAGCATGTTTAGCTATTCCTCGTCCTCCATCAGGGGCGTCCATGATAACAACATATGTTGCTCCAAAAGCTGTATGTACCTTTCAGCATTAATGGTGCCTTCACAGATGTGTAAGTTACCCATGTCTTGGCCACTAATACACCCCCATACCATCACACATGCTGCCTTTTACACTTTCACCCTAGAACAGTCCGGATGGTTCTTTACCTCTTTGGTCCGGAGGACACGACGTCCACAGTTTCTAAAAACGACTTGAAATGTGGACTCGTCAGACCACAGAACGCTATTCCACTTTGCATCAGTCCATCTTAGATGAGCCCGGGCAAAGCGAAACGTTTCTGGGTGTTGTTGATGAATGGCTTTGGCTTTGCATAGTAGAGTTTTAACTTGCACTTACAGATGTAGCGACCGACTGTAGTTACTGACGGTGGTTTTCTGAAGTGTTCCTGAGCCCATGGGGTGATATCCTTTACACACTGATGTCGCTTTTTGATGCAGTACCGCCTGAAGGATCCAAGGTCACAGGCTTTCAATGTTTATTACGCTTACGCGCAGTGATTTCTCCAGATTCTCTGAACCTTTTGATGATATTACGGAGCGTAGATGGTGAAATCCCTAAATTCCTTGCAATAGCTGGTTGAGAAATGTTGTTCTTAAACAATTTGCTCAGGCATTTGTTGACAAAGTGGTGACCTTCGCCCCGTCCTTGTTTGTGAATGACTGAGCCTTTCATGGAATCTACTTTTATACCCAATCATGGCACCCACCTGTTCCCAATTAGCCTGTTCACCTGTGGGATGTTCCAAATAAGTCTTTGATGAGCATTCCTCATGTTTCTCAGTCTTTTTTGCCACTAGTGCCAGCTTTTTTGAAACATGTTGCTGGCATCAAATTCCAAATGAGCTAATATTTGCCAAAAATAACGTTTCTTAGTGTGAACATGAAATATCTTGTCTTTTCAGTCTATTCAGTTGAAAATAAGTTGAAAAGGATTTATAAATCATTGTATTCTGGTTTTATTTACCATTTACACAGCGTGACAACTTCACTGGTTGTGGCTTTTGTATGTTTTTTTGAAGACTCGAGGAAAACAAACCAGAGATGCAAACATTGAAGAATACAATTTTTTTTATTATGAAAACAAGGAAATCTTTACTTTGCGTAATTTGCCAATATTTAGGAAGCCGCTTGTGACACTTGAAGTCATTTCCAGTGTCAGCAGTCTGGTTAAGTTGACACCAGTAATCCCAAGCACCAAATGATGTGTTTAGGTGCTCACAAGTGTTGGGAGATTGCAAACAGATGACCGATTAAAGCATTAAAGCTGGATTTTGTTCTCTAAATTGAGGCCAGTTTGCTTTCCCTGCCTTTAAAAACCATTTGGCTTGTTCTGGCTTCAATTTGATGAGCCTTTTTTTTTTTTCTTTTTTCTGTCTTTGTGTGAGTCACATGACCGACACGATTTCAAAATGGCACTCGTGTTTGACTTTCAGCTTAGCCTAGGTGGCGAGATGTGACGTTGGAGACAAAAACAAAGCGCAGGCGTCGGCACGGTAACAGGAACAGGAAGCTGTGCGTCACGTGTCTTCTACATGTCGGGACAGCCCTGCTGATAGGACGGCCGCGTCTTCCCCCCCTGGGAGGTCCTGACCCCAGGCGATGCTCTCTTTTCCACTATAGGGGAGCGTGGCCGGGACATGTTTCCACTCAAATAGAGAAGAACATGTTCCGGGTGAGTCTATGTCTTCAAAAAATGTAAACCACCAGCGTCCCGACTATATTTTTGTTAGCACCTTTTTTCCTGCAGGAAACGACCATGTTTACAACTAGCAACAAATAAAAACCGCCGCTGTCCCTTTAAATGTTTGCATATTTTGTAGATGGCTGTTCCTCGGGTATATCTGGGATGTATTAAAGTTACGACGACATCGCAAACATGCTGAGGAGACAATCTCATGCATCTACTTTACGGCATCACAAGGTCAGGTTTCGGCAGCGGTGATCAAAGTCTTCATTCGGCAGCCAAATTTTTGGTGCATCGCCAGTCAATAGTGCACAAATAATAGGCTATATATATATGTGTATATATATATACACACACACGCACAGACTATATATATATTTATATACACACACGCACAGACTATATATATATATATATATATATATATATATATATATATATACACACACACGCACAGACTATATATATATATATATATATATATATATATATATATATATATATATATATATATATATATATATATATATATATATATATATATATATATATATATATATATATATATATATATATATATATATATATATATATATGTGTGTGTGTGTGTTTATGTATATACATACACACACATATATATATATATGTATATATATATATATATATATATATATGTATATATATATATATATATATGTATATATATATATATATATATATATATGTATATATATATATATATACACATATATTTAGTTAAATATATATTTTATTTTTTTTATACATTTTGATTTATATTTACTGTTTTAATTGGTTTTACCTTTTAAAATAGTTTTTTATCATATTTATTTTTGTATTGGTTTTATATTTATTTATTTTTTGTTTTTATTCAGTCATTGGTGGAGCATAATATTGTTTTTAATATTGTTTTTAATATTGTTTTTAACATGACTGTTTCCAAAGTGCTGCACAGTCTTGTTGTTTAAATGTGCTATATAAATAAAGTGGATTGGATTGGATATATATATATATATATATATATATATATATATATATATATATATATATATATATATATATATATATATATATATATATATATATATATATACAGTCTATTATACAGCATAATTCACATGTGAATAATATACGGTAAATACCGTCTATTATACAGCGTTATTCACATGTTAATAATATCAATACAGTCTATTATACAGCATTATTCACAAGTGAATAATATAAATACAGTCTATTATACAGCATAATTCACATGTGAATAATATAAATACAGTCTATTATACATAATTTTTCACATGTGAATAATATAAATACAGTCTATTATACACAATTTTTCACATGTGAATAATATAAATACAGTCTATTATACAGCATTATTCACATGTGAATGATATAAATACAGTCTATTATACATCTAAGTACAGTCAAAAAGGAACATATGCATTACACAGTATGTATGATGAAGCGTAGTTTTAAAACAAAAGTATTATTTTTTGTCCTAAATATGTATTCTTAACAGTTGGAGCGATCACACTGTGCACATACACCTTCCAAACCCCATCTCTGCACATACACCTTCCAAACCCCATCTCATGTGTCACTAAACACAGGAAGTGAGAGTTTGGAGGTGTCGGAATGTGTTTGTGCATTGGTCATAAAGCGCTTTTTTTTTCTGGAGGAAGTGCAAAATGCACTTAGTGTGCAGGGACAGACGGGGGCCATGTTGGAAAAACATTTGCGCCGCAACTTTGGTTTTGCGGGGCGATTGTAGAAGGAGCGCTGTTTCACTCATGAACATTACAGCTCAGCCCCACCTGTCGCGGAGCCCCATAAACAATACAAAAGTGCGACAAAACAGGTTAATATTTGGAAGCGAGACACGTGCAGCCAGATGTGCAATGAGTGCCATCCGGGCGGCGCTATCTGCACCACGCTGAACTTCCCCGTTAAATCTCCAACAGATGAGCGACTTCTCCTGGCTCGCTCCTGCAGGGCACGGCTGCTTGCGGCTTCTGTGTTTATTGTTTGTGCTTTTTGTGTTTATCCCCTAATGAACGGCCCGCTGACGAGTGCTATGGCAGACGACGGCGGGGCCCCGGGGTCTCACGCAATGTGCGCCTGATTTCCAAGGCCTGCGAGCGGGAAGACAGATGCTGTAGAAACAACACACACGCTCCACCAAAAGCTGTCAATCTGCGTTGCCGCGACTCCTCAAATGTCCTTTTTGGAAGCGCTCAAAAGAGGCCGGCTTCCCCCCACGGAGGATCGCGATGGCTGCAAGATATTGGCCCCAGATGAGGAGCCACATGCAGGAGGGGTCACCCAGTGGTCTCCCCGGTCCACCTCCACCCTCCCAAACCCGTCGCTGGTTTATTGTTTGCAAATGATGCGCTCACTGACAAATGATGTGTGACCAATTTGAATATAATGCAACTTTGAACCCGCTTGACACCCGCGTTGATGAATGTGCTCTGGAGGACGATTAAGAGGACACGATTCATCACATTAATATTTACATTTTGGGATCGAGGCAAGTTTTTCAACTCTTAGAATAAGTATGCGGTTGTCGTGACTTCTGCTCACAAAATGAATCACTTTTAATGAAGGCTTGCGAGTGCATTGGAACTAACAGCGGCGTCAGAAGCGGGATCCAAATTGTTTCAATGCAATTTATATAATATTATTCACATGTGAATAATGCTGTATAATAGACTGTATTCTTATTATGCACATGTGAATAATGCTGTATAATAGACTGTATTTATATTATTCACGTGTGAATAATGGTGTATAATAGACTGTATTCTTATTATGCACATGCGAATAATGCTGTATAATAGACTGTATTTATATTATTCACACGTGAATAATGCTGGATAATAGACTGTATTTATATTATTCACGTGTGAATAATGCTGTATAATAGACTGTATTTATGTTATTCACATGTGAATAATGCTGTATAATATACTTTATTTGTATTATTCACATGTGAATATTGCTGTATAATAGACTATATTCATATTATTCACATGTGAATAATGCTGTATAATAGACTGTATTTATATTATTCACATGTGAATAATGCTGTAAAATAGACTGTATTTATATTATTCACTTGTGAATAATGCTGTATAATAGACTGTATTTAAATTATTCACTTGTGAATAATGCTGTATAATCGACTGTATTTAAATTATTCACATGTGAATGATGCTGTATAATAGACTTTATTTATATTATTCACATGTAAAAAATACCTAAGTGTTTATTGTTTATTGTGAGCGAACTGTGGTGCTGTTATTATGAATGTTACTACATGACATATATGCTTACATCATGTATATATTACATGTTATTGTGAATGTTACTACAGGACATATATACTTACATCATGTATATATTACATGTTATTATAAATGTTACTACAGGACATATATACTTACATCATGTATATATTACATGTTATTATGAATGTTACTACATGACATATATACTTACATCATGTATATATTACATGTTATTATGAATGTTACTACATGACATATATACTTACATCATGTATATATTAAATGTTATTATGAATGTTACTGCATTACATATATACTCACATCATGTATATATTACATATTATGAATGTTACTACATGACATATATACTTACGTCATGTATATATTACATGTTATTACGAATGTTACTACATTAAAAATGTTGTCTTTTTGCCGTCGTGAGGTGATTATAACATGTTTTAAAAAATAAAATGTATTTTTATGAATCGATTAAGAATCGTTACAAATAAGAATCGGGACTAATTGGAATTTTTTCACACTTTTTAATGTCTTATCATAATAACCAGTGTTATGTCACTCTGTAAAATTAGTTTTTTTTAACCCTAAATTTTGTCTTTTTGCGATCATGAGGTGATTATAAAAAACAATATTTTTGTTGCATTTGTTTCCTGATAAAACAGGCTTCAGCACGCAGACAATGCAGATGACAGGAAGTCCAATAAAGGTTGCTAACACGCATCAGCTCTACACAGTTTGATGCCTTTAAGAGCTGTACCGCATCCACCTCGGGCCTCTAGACTTGAATCTGTATGGGGAATGAACAACATTCCAGAAAGATGGCCGCGCGTTGACATGCGTCTTTGAGACGTCTCTCTCGGTGTCACAACATGTTAGCGCTATTCACGCTGCACAGGCGCCGGGAGAAGCGCGGCGACCGCGTGACTCAAAGGCAGCGTGACCACGCGTTGACAGATTAACATTCCGCATCTTTAACTCATAGCTATAGGAGTTGGGGGACTGCGGGGCCTCCCGGATGGCACCTGTGCGACCTTTTACCCTACCACGCCCTCGGTGATGTGAACCTGAGGGAATGGCGGCCATGGAATGTCCCGGCTGGAATTCCTGCGGGTGGTCGTTTGACCTGAAAGGCCACTTAGGGAGCAGTCAGTGATGTGGACAAGTGGACCGTGGTGACCGCTGACCAGACAGGACCTGACCTCATGACAGGACAATTAAAAATGTTCAATTAAAGGCTCCTACAACAGTGCATTGTAGAACCATGTTGTCCAAAATTGGACCTTGATGCTGGAATTTAAAAGGGCTTTTCATGAGCTCTGCTGAGAACACAACATGTCTGTAGCTTTAATGCTAATTAAAGGATTCATTGCATTTGTTCCCAGGCCAGCCGGGAGACATAGTCCTCCCAACGTGTCCTGGGTCTTCCCCGTGGCCTCCTACCGGTCGGACGTGCCCTAAACACTTCCCTAGGGAGGCGTTCGGGTGGCATCCTGACCAGATGCCCGAACCACCTCATCTGGCTCCTCTCCATGTGGAGGAGCAGCGGCTTTACTTTGAGCTCCTCCCGGATGACAGAGCTTCTCAATCTATCTCTAAGGGAGAGCCCCGCCACCTGGCGGAGGAAACTCATTTGGGCCGCTTGTACCCGTGATCTTGTCCTTTCGGTCATAACCCAAAGCTCATGACCATAGGTGAGGATGGGAACGTAGATCGACCGGTAAATTGAGAGCTTTGCCTTTCGGCTCAGCTTCTTCTTCACCACAACGGATCGATACAGCGTCCGCATTACTGAAGACGCCGCACCGATCCGCTTGTCTATGTCACCAACCACTCTTCCCTCACTCGTGAACAAGACTCCGAGGTACTTGAACTCCTCCACTTGGGGCAGGGTCTCCTCCGCAACCCGGAGATGGCACTCCACCCTTTTCCGGGCGAGAACCATGGACTCGGACTTGGAGGTGCTGATTCCCATCCCAGTCGCTTCACACTCGGCTGTGAACCGATCCAGTGAGAGCTGAAGATCCTGGCCAGATGAAGCCATCAGGACCACATCATCTGCAAAAAGCAGAGACCTAATCCTGCAGCCACCAAACCGGATCCCCTCAAAGCCCTGACTGCACCTAGAAATTCTGTCCATAAAAGTTATGAACAGAATGGGTGAAAAAGGGCAGCCTTGGCGGAGTCCAACCCTCACTGGAAACGTGTCCGACTTACTGCCGGCAATGCGGACCAAGCTCTGACACTGATCATACAGGGAGCGGACCATTTATTGATGTATTGTGTTAATATTTGTATTAGTTTCCGTGTTTCTTCCTGCACAGGCTGTGGTTGTATCGTCTGAAAGGTAGGTAGGTAGGTAGGTAGGCAGGTAGGTCTTTATTGTCCTTGCACAAGTACAACAAAACTTTGTTCTTCAGCACAAACCCGTTCAAGATGAGACTGGGCTCCTAAGGGGGCCTAGTCTGGAGTGGGAAAAAAACCTCCATTCCATGCACACATAAACATGTTACATATAATCACGACAACTCGCAACAGAGGGGGGGGGGCCTGGAGGTCGACTGCTGCTATGAATCGCTGCCAGCCGTCCATCACCCCGAAGGGGAACCAAGCGGTGGTGAAGGTGTGGGGTGGGGGTGCGTGTGTGTATATGCCCATTGTCTTGGGTGTGTTGATGTAGTGTCCATAAGCCTGGGGCCATTCTGCATGCAAGCAAAAGTTTGACTCCAGGTGTCGTTGAAGAGGGAGGGAGGTCAAAAGCGTCTATTATTGAGGAGTCTTTGGGAGGATGTTTTCAGAACAGCCTGCTCCTGTTGTTGCATCAAGGCCATTCGAGGGAGTCAAATCGTAGATTAGGATTTTTTTTTCCGCGAACAGACATTACAATGGCTTGTCTATTCTATTCCATCCCGGGCCCTCATAACCAATTTTTCCCTTTCAACCAGCTTTTCCATGATGTGATCCATTTTGCGATTCAGTTCAGAAATCGCCCCAGACTGTGATCCCACAGCCCGGCCCAATCCTTCCATTGCGACGAACAGCCTTTGGGCTCCTTGAGTGGCTGCCATCGCCTTACGAATTTGACGATACACCAGGGCAATGCCCAGCCCAATCAGCAGGTTCTTCAGCACAAACCCGTTCAAGATGAGACAAACACAAAAATAATACAATTGTTTCTTTAGACTGCAGACATTGTTTAAGAATTGTAGCAAACGCTGCTTTACAAAAATGTTTCCTCTGTGAAACGGTAGGGGGCGGGGCTAGAGAAGGCATCATGTCCACGAGGAAGGCGGTCTTTGCGTGGCCACGTCATGAAAAGCCGCAACTTCAAAAGTGACCAATGGAGCGTTTGTTTTCTCAAAAGTGATTTTTTTTCCTCACGTAAACTGGCTTTATTGACACATATTCATCAATAAACACTCACATTTGCAAAATAGGGAACCTTCAAAAAGGCTTTGTCCAAATCGCTGATGAGATGGCGTTTTTTTGTTGTTTTTTTAAGTCTTGGTGAGCAGCAGTCGCCATCATTTGGAGTGTTCTCATCATCTGTTTGATATTAGTGGTGAGGAACACATGGCCATTCAAAGGCCCCGTGTGACATCATAGACCACAAGGCCGTACGGGGCATCATCAAGACCCCCAGACCAAAACCTCTGAACGCCACCTGGTTGCCTCCAAATGTCTGCAACTGCAAATAGCCGTTGAGCCCTTTTGTTCCTGACAAAACATCAACATGGTGCAAAAGTGTCCTTATAAGTATTTTTATTCGCTGGATAAGCAGACAAGACATTAGTTGGCGCGCACACCTGTTTATGTTGGCGCGGCCCACTAAGTGGCGCTTGTAAAATATGGCTGAGGTTAATACTTACACGGAGACGCCCTCAGGCCTCAAAGCCGACCAGTCAGGACGACCTCAGAAGGAGGTCTCCGAGCCCAGGACTACCGTTGTGTTTCGCTGTGCTCCTCTACCTCCTGCGTGAGCGTCCGACAGGAAGTGAAGGGTTTTCCTTGTTGCGGAGAGCCCACACGCGCTTTTCCTTGGGGTTATTTTGGTTTTCACAAAGTGAGGTCGGGGTTCTATAAGCTGACTCCACCTTGAAGGAAACCAACAAGACCCCTAAAGGTTGGGTTTTTTTTTGCCACCTTCAGGCCAAACTATCCTAAGCATGTCTAAGTTTGGATAGAAAATGATGCTGTTCCACCCCAGTCCTGCAGGTGGAGTTAGTGTGCATTGAAGAGTGCTATCTGCCGGATCAGGAAGATCATATTATGATTTTCAATCCAAACACATGTGGTCTATGACATGTACTAGTGGTGCTTCGGTCCAAAAAACGCATACATTTTGCTTTGTAGACCGTTTTCTGTCTTCTTCGATGCAAATGAACCCCTCCAAGCCACGCCCCCACCAGCTGATTAGGAGAGGACTTTATTGTCATTGCACAAGTACAACGAAACTTTGTTTTCAGCACAAACCCGTTCAAGATGAGACAAACAAACAGTGTACAGGGTTACAGAACAGGAACGCTGATGGGTCGCCACAAGGCGCCCCGTAAAAGATGGGAAAAGGGTAAAACGCTGGGGAAGAAGATGAGTAAAAAATACAATCTAGACTGAGCTCCTAAAGGGGCCTAGTCTGGACTGGGGAAAAAACCTCCATGCCATGCACACATAAACAGGTTACATATAATCACGACAACTCGCAACAGAGGGGGGGGGGGCCCTGGAGGTCGACTGCTGCTATGAAGCGCTGCCAGCCGTCCATCACCCCGAAGGGGAATCAAGCGGTGGTGAAGGCATGGGGTGGGGGTGTGTGAGTGCATATGCCCATTGTCTTGGGTGTGTTGATGTAGTGTCCATAGGCCTGGGGCCGTTCTGCATGCAAGCAAAAGTTTGACTCCAGGTGTCGTTGAAGAGGGAGGGAGGTCAAAAGCGTCCATTATTGAGGTGTCCTCGGGGGGATGTTTTCAGAACAGCCTGCTCCTGTTGTTGCATCAAGGCCATTCGAGGGAGTCAAATCATAGATTAGGATTTTGTTTTTCCGCGAACAGACATTACAATGGCTTGTCTGTCTCATATCAATTTTTTCCCTTTCAACCAGCTTTTCCATGATGTGATCCATCTTGCGATTCAGTTTAGAAATCGCAAGATTGTGATCCCACAGCCCGGCCCAATCCTTCCATTGTGACGAACAGCCTTTGGGCTCCTTGAGTGGCTGCCATCGCCTTACGAATTTGACGATACACCAGGGCAATGCCCAGCCCAATCAGCAGGTGCCCCGTGATCACGGTTCCAAATAGGTAGATGTCTTCCACGTCCTCGATGGAAAGGACTGAGAGGCACATGATTCTCCATTTATCCCAGGAATCTCTTACGTACCCCGCAACAATAGTTCCATCAGGGCAGCCAGGCTCCGCAGAACCTCTTTTCCTCATCGAAAAGATTTTGTCAATTGAGTCGAGAGTCCAGCTGATCATTTTTATGTCTGATGTTTAGATTTGGAGTACAGCGCGAAGAAAAAGGCTTCAAAAAAGTGTAGACAGAACAAAACAAAGAGAGCGAGCAGGGAGAAGAAGGGAGGTGTTAAAAATTAAAAAATATAAATATAATTCACTTCAAATCTGACTGCCCTTACAAGAGGCAAGACAGAAAGATTGAGACTGTTTCTCTGCCATGACAGCAATTTTTGTCATTTAAAGGAACTTTGTCCAATCTGGCCGGACACTGAGTTACATGGTAACAGTTCAAAATACTGTTTTCAAAACAATGTATGCTAAACTCAGTTTATTGAGTATGTCATCGTCAGTTCCGTATCATACATGATATACTTACATATCTCCATGTGCTCAATAACAATATTATTTTCATTTCACAAAAAAAATAAAAAGATAAATACAATTAAATCAAGAAAGGAAAATTAAATCAAACGTATCTCAAAAAGTATGGCCTTGATGCAACAACAGGAGCAGGCTGTTCTGAAAACATCGCCCCGAGGACTCCTCAATGATGGACGCTTTTGACCTTCCTCCCTCCTCAACGACACCTGGATTCGAACTTTTGCTTGCATGCAGAACGGCCCCAGGCCTATGGACATCAACACACCCAAGGCAATGGGCAGTTTGGTTACTGCACGGGCTCTGACGACTCCGCCCTCCATCAGTCACCGCTGCCTTGCGGGCAGTTCTTGGTTGACCAAAGGCTAGGGGATGGACAACCCAGACCGAAAACCCCAGGTCACCTTTGGGCAAGGTGTAGCACCTGGTAGCCTCCCTCCTCAGGGTTACAACGTGTTTATGCCTTGTGGTTAAGGTCTTGGTTAACCAAAGGCTAAGGGAGTAAACCCCGAAGACAAATCACGGCTTCTGGGTGAGGCTGGACATCCTGGCAGTTCCAATCATGCCACTGTCACAAGGTCTGTGGTGTACCATGCCAGTCAGAGCATAGCGACATACTCTACACAAGAGCAGAGATAGACAAACCTATCATCTGGTCAGTCGCTGCATCGAGTCGTGGAATCAGTCTGTCTCTGCCTGGCCTTGCCCCTGAGAAACCTCGATTCGCCAAGTATGTGCTGTTAGTCCCGCAAAAGCTGGCAGTACTTCAAACCTCTTGCAAGCAGTGTCATGAAAATGGTCAAATGGACCCCAAAATGGCACCTAATACCAGACATATTATCTGGCGTTTTGTTTCGCAATATTATGCAAAAAAAGGGCAGCCTTGGCGGAGTCCAACCCTCACTTGAAACGGGTCCGACTTACTGCCGGAAATGCGGACTAAGCTCTGACACTGATCATACAGGGAGCGGACTGCCACAATCAGACAGTCCGTTACCCCATACTCTCTGAGCACTCCCCACAGGACTTCCTGGTGTACACGGTCGAATGCCTTCTCCAAGTCCACAAAGCACATGTAGACTGGTTGGGCAAACTCCCAATCACCCTCAAGGACCCTGCCGAGAGTATAGAGCTGGTCCACATTTCCACGACCAGGACGTAAACCACACTGTTCCTCCTGAATCTGAGGTTGCGCAGAAAAACATGACTATAACTTAATGTCTAGTTATTGCCCAGTGATGGCGTTATCTGTCAACCTGACAGGAGCTACTTGCTGGGGTAGTCCAGTCTCCGTGTACATGAAAATGCGGGCCAACGGACACCAGTTCCATGTGGTTTTGTGAGATGTCCACCAGTCCCTCCACCAACAACACAGACTGATGATGCAGTGAAAGTCTTTGATCAACATACTTAACCCTTCCTTCTGAAAGATAGGACCCCCCCCCCCCCCTGTGTCCACCATCACCACCCTGCCTGCATGGTAGTGCGTGGGGATTGGGTTACATGCTGAAAGGCAGACTGACGTCCCTTTGGTCACATGTGTCTTTGTTTAAGGACAGTCAAGATTGTCCTGCTACTCCTACTTTGCTGCTTCTCTCAACGTCCCTCCAGACTTTTGCCAGCGATCTTAAAAATCCCCAATCACCAGCCAGTAAGGGTGGGAGATACTGCAAATGTTGGCATCGTCCCGACGCTAAGTCATGATTTTGTGATTTTGCCTTTGATTTGTGGATCATGACCATCATCAGAGGGTAGTGTTGTCCCGATACCAATATTTTAGTACACTATTTTTTTTATAATTTTCGGTACTTTTCTAAAAAAGGGGCACCACAAAAAAAGGCATTTTTGTCTTTATTTTAACAAACAATCTTAGGGTACATGAAACATATGTTTATTATTGTGATATAGTCATTAAATAAAGTAGTGAACATACTAGACAACTTGTCTTTTAGTAGTAAGTAAACAAACAAAGACTCATAATTAGTATGCAGTAACATATTGTGTCATTTATACAGCTATTATTTTGTACACATAATGAGGGACAAACTGTAAAAATGGATTATTAATCTACTTGTTCATTTACTGTTAATATCTGCTTATTTTTTGTTTTAACATGTTCTATCTACACTTCTGTTAAAATGTAATAACCACTTATTCTTCTCTTCTTTGATACTTTACATTAGTTGTGGATGATACCACACATTTAGGTATGGATCCGATACCAAGTAGTTACAGGATCATACATTGGTCATATTCAAAGTCCTCATGTGTCCAGGAACATATTTACTGACTTTATAAACATAATATGAATTTTTTTAAAAAGGAAAAAAGATTTTGTGCCGATAAAAAATATTGATCGACCAGATATGCTCTTGTACTTGGTGTCATTACAGTGCATGTTTGGTGTAGAACCACCCATGGCGTTTGTTTATATTCAGGGTGCAAGCTAGCTGTTAACGGTGAGCTATTGTATCCTCCTACGGTGTGTAGTGAAGCATGTTTAGCTATTCCTCGTCCTGCAGTGATAATGTACTTGTTAGAAACTTACTTTATTTGTCACCATGGAGGCCAGGATTAGTGATTTAGAAGTAGCTAAAACACTGTGGATGGATGTTAGCTGCTAGCTAGCTAGCCATGTCTTAAAGGACCCCTTCCTGAGGGTGTTTCAGTGTTATAACTTCACCTTTATCTTTACTTTTTACCCCAACATGCGCCCGTTCTCCCTTTTCTGTCTACACACTGTGTCTGTTTGTAAGTACTCTGTGTCTATGCGCTGCCGAACATGCTCCTCTGCTCGCAAAACCAGCAATGACATGACGTGACGACGTCCCGTCATGCCCGGGGACCGGTACTTTTCAAACAGAGTATAGTACCGTTTTTGATTCATTAGTACCGATATACTATACTAGTAACGGTATACCGTACAACCCTATCAGAGGGCAAAGATTTTAGGAAAAATGTCAATATTTGTGAACAATTCAACAAAATACTTTATAAGGGCCATTCCGCCGAGGGCTTTGTTTGTGCGTGGGTACAGAGTGACCCTAAAAAAAACAGAACCCATAGAAAATGACAACGGTCGTCCAACTTTAGTCAGTGCACCATAAATCCGCACAGTTTCAGTTATCGTGGTTGCTTTGCATAAAAGTCTTGTTCTTTCCCAAATATGCTCCAAATGGGCAAACTGTCAAATCAAGATTTTGTCCAGTCCCATACTCATACTTGCCAACCTTGAGACCTCCAATATCGGGAGGTGGGGGGGCGGGGGGCGGCGTGGGCGGGGGGGCGGGCGTGTTAGGGGCGGGGGCGTGGTTGGGGCGTGGCCAAGAGCGTGGTTAAGAGAAGAGTATATTTACAGCTAGAATTCACCAAATCAAGTATTTCACATATATATATATATATATATATATATATATATATATATATATATATATATGTATGAAATACTTGACTTTCAGTGAATTCTAGCTATATATATATTTATTTTTATTTTATTATACATATAAATAAAAGACATACTTGAATTTCAGTGTTCTGCAGGCTAACCGGTAGGTGGCAGTATTGTCCTGTTTAAGAGTGTCACAACATTGCTGTTTACGGCAGACGAACTGCTTTACGGTAGACTAAACGTGACTGCAGTTGTTGTGTGTTGTTACCGCGCTGGGAGGACGTTAATGAAACTGCCTAACAATAAACTCACATAAGAAACCAAGAACTCTCTCTGCTTGTTGTGCACTCTACTCTCTAAAAGCCGTAGATGTTATGACGTCATTGGGCAGGCAAGCTGCTGGGAAAGCGGACGTGAGAACGGCTGTCCCCTCTCAGGTCCGCATTGAGCTGGAGGGGGCGTGGCCTCCAGCTCCGGCTGAATACCGGGAGTTTGTCGGGAGAAGGGAGGTTGTCGGGAGAGGCGCTGAATACCGGGATTCTCCCGCTAAAAACGGGAGGGTTGGCAAGTATGCATACTCTTAGTGAACAACTCTGCGTTTTGATGGAGCTTGCCACCTTCTCTGAAATTGAGTTTGCACTCCAGTGTATGATTTGTTTGGCCAAATAGGCCCCCGCACAAAATGTATTGTTCTTGTTTTGGGAAGACTATTGTTCCAATATTTCACGCACAAAGTCCACTTGTATACCCTAAAAAGAAAAGAAGACATTTTTAAATGAACAGATTTATTCAAATATTTGTGGGTTCCGTGTTTCTGTGGGCACTCTATTTAGATTTATGTCTTGTTTCTTGATTCCGGATCTGATGATGCACTTATTGATCTACTTAAAATGCGTATCGGCCCATCTGAGACAACTTAATTTTTGTTCAAGGTTCCCAAGCCGAAGATTAGAGTAATATGATTTTTTTTTTCACTTAGCAACTACAGTATTTGTCCATAAGTCACTGACCATTTGTCTCATGATTATAAAAATCCAAGGGTATGTATAATTAGGCATGATGTTTGATAAGAAATTATCGAGTTCGAGCCTATTATCGAATCCTCTTATCGAACCGATTCCTTATCGATTCTCTTATCGAGTCCAGATAGGTTGTTGTACATGGAAAAAAACACACAATATTTGGTTCAACAAATCACTTCACATTCTCTACTGCTCGCTACTATAGTATTACCATATCTGAGTTATTGTGCAGAAATGTGGGGAAATAACTACAAATGTGCGCTACATTCGTTAACCATTTTACAAAAAAGATCAATTAGACTCATACATAATGTTGGATGTAGAGAACATACAAACACTTTATTTATTTATTGAGTCAAAAATATTAAAGTTTGAGGATTTGGTAAAATTGCAAACAGCTAAAATGATGTGGAATGAAATGATGGCATGGATGAAGTAAAGAAGTTAAACATTGTACTGATATGATCCACTTTAAGAGGTTGTTCAAATGAATAGTGCTTACAAAGTACAAAGAAGAAGAATTATGAGAAATACTTTCAACCTTATTGAAAATAAGATATTCTTCATCTCAGTATATTAATAATGACTGAATTAATTAATTACATATTACAAAACTGTTGTATATACTAATTCACAGATATTTTATTATAAAAAGGTCAGTAAATGATGTATATATTTGTAAACGCTATGAAGTGGGAAAGGGGTAGGATTAAATAAGCTTTACTTCTTCCTACTCCTGTAAAGTGAAATGATATGAAACTGTGATGTATTATGATGTGGTCGGATCATGTTTTGTATACCGTAATTTCCGGACTATAAGCCGCTACTTTTTCCCCTCGTTCTGGTCCCTGCGGCTTATACAAGGGTGCGGCTTATTTACGGCCTGTTCTTCTCCGACACCGACGAAGAGGATTTTGGTGGTTTTAGTACGCAGGAGGAAGATGACACAATGATTAAAGACTGACTTTTCATATACCGGTAGGCTGGTTATTTTGATAACGTATAGGAGAGCACTTTGTATTACTTTGCACCGTTGTATTATTTGTACTCTGCACGAATGCTGTTCGCCATGTCAAAGATGTGAAAGTTTGATTGAATGATTGAAAGATTTATTGTCAATAAATGGGACGCTTTGCGTTCCCAAACAGTCATCTCTGTCCCGACAATCCCCTCCGTGGTAGCAGGAACCCCTATATACTACGGTAATTACACATCAAAACCCTGCGGCTTATAGTCGGGTGCGGCTTATATATGGAGCAATCTGTATTTTCCTCTAAATTTAGCTGGTGCGGCTTATAGTCAGGTGCGGCTTATAGTCCGGAAATTACGGTAGTTATGTTCTGTTAGTTTTGGACTTCCTTAGTTGTTTTGTGCACTTCGGGGGTTTGTTTTAGTCACCATGGTTACTTATGATTTTCACCTGCCTTGTACGCGCACCTGTTGCTCATCAGAGACTGTATTTAAGCCTGCCTTTTCCGCTCACTCGTCGTGGCTTCATTGTTTGCATTTGCAACACTTACGTTGGCATTCTGCTTTTCCAGCTCATGATTCCTGTGCTAAAGTTACCTTAGCTTCTAGTATTCCTGTGCTAAGTAAGTTTTTGCTTTAGCTTCTCGTGCGAACGGCACGCTTTCCTTTTGTTTCGTTCCTGTCTGTTATAATGTGTATGATTTATGAGAAATAAATCATCTCCTACCTGCACGCTTTCGTCCGCAGTCGTCAGTTTTGCGTCCCGGGAACGTACCGCAGCACGCTGCACCCCACCGTGACAAATGACTGAGCTACATGACGTCATTTCTTGTGATGTCACACGGGGCATTTGTTGTCGGGATGGGAGTCGTTCTCAGGGATTCGAATAAAGAACCAACTCTTTTTCTTTACTATAGTGGTCTCGATAACGGGTACCGGTTCTCAAAAAGGGATTTGAGTCCGAGGACTCGGTTCTTTTCTTATCAAACAACCGGGAAAACCGGTTTCGAGCATCATCCCTATGTATAATACATGGAGATTCCATCCATCCATCCATCCATTTTCTACCGCTTATTCCCTTCGGGGTCGCGGGGGGCGCTGGAGCCTATCTCAGCTACAATCGGGCGGAAGGCAGGGTACACCCTGGACAAGTCGCCACCTCATCGCAAGGCCAACACAGATAGACAGACAACATTCCCATTCACATTCACACACTAGGGACCATTTAGTGTTGCCAATCAACCTATCCCCAGGTGCATGTCTTTGGAGGTAGGAGGGGCCCATCCCCAGGTGCATGTCTTTGGAGGTGGGAGAAAGCCGGAGTACCCGGAGGGAACCCACACAGTCACGGGGAGAACATGCAAACTCCACATAGAAAGATCCCGAGGCTGGGATTGAACTCACGACTACTCAGGACCTTCGTATTGTGAGGCAGACGCACCAACCCCTCTTCCACCGTGCTGCCCACATGTAGACTTAGCATTTATTTTGAAGCATTTTGACCACAACCTGTATGGGGCGCCATTAATCACTCATTTGGGACTGTATTTCAATACATAACATAAAGCGGTCCTAAAAGCAACGTTATAGCTCACAGCATACACAATACCAAAAATAAAAGGGGTGTGACTTCAGTTCAATGTGTCCAGGACCAGGAAATAAATAATTAATAGCAACAATGACACACCATGAAGGGTCACGTGAGCTACAGTATATACAAGTCATTACTCATGTTTCCGATTTTCCAGACCTTATATTTCATGCAAAGATAAAAACCGAGCCTATTTTCAAATAAACGTGTAAAATTAATTCTCTGTTATGAGTTTGTTTGGTGGTTGCTTTTATTGGCGGTGGTGCATCCCATGAAAGTCAGCATGGTTTAAAAGAAAATACATTCATTTTAGGATCCCCTTACCAGGCTTGGGGATATGTTCTATCAATTAGTGGGCTTGGGCACAAAAGCACAGGAAAAAATAATATGTTCTGAAAATCCTGGCTTCTACATATGGACGACTACAAAGTCGGTCCAAAGAAAACGTCTAGCCTTACATTTGAGCACCGACGCAATAAGATTGAATCCACAAATCCATACATGAAGGCTGACTGCTAAGTGCAATGAAGTCTGTAAGGTCAATGTTTAAGTCCTGGCCAGTTCACAACCTGCACTCCCGTCTCATCCCTCGGCCCGTTTGGACTTCTGTTGCAAAGCCGACAGGCCACACGTCCCGGCTTAAGCGGGCTTGGCCTTTCGCACGCTTTTCCGACGTGCCCAGGTTGGTCGTGGCAGCTGTCAGACGGTGACCAGAACACTTGTGCTTGGCGGGCAAAGAGCTGACCCCAAAGCCGGCCTCAGAGGGCCGCGCTGTGGTCATCGAGGTCCATGACGACATGGATACGAGTCAGACCAGCTGGACTTCCCGAGTATGTTTCGCCGCCTCAGGGCCTATAGTTTCACATTTGTCTTTGTGGGCTTTTTGAAAATTGACTAAGCAACTTCACAGTTTTTCCAACTGATTTATGACTCACACTGATTCCATTGTTCCGTCCTTCCTAAAATATACTACTTGAAGATCCTTCTGCGCACATCTTTGCATCCCTCTGAGGAATTAATTAGCAGCCTGGAGGCAGATCTGGAGGTCTATTGCCATGGCAATGCTCACTTTGTGACATCATGATAAGCCCTACTGATCTGTGTGGGTGTTGTCAATATGTTAGTTATTAGTTGTCTTGACTTCGAGGGTGTGGCTGTGATATAAATCTTGTACATTGGATACACAAGCAAAACAAGGCACGGGACTAAATGCGGTCGCCTGAAAGGGGAACTGCACTTCTGTTGGAATTTTGCCTTTCGATCACAATCATTATGAGCGACAAGAACACAAATGTATCATTATTTTTTTTAGGATTCTAAAAATGATAAAAAAACGCTTTCAAAATGCAGCTAATTTGGTCATTTTAAGCAATACCAGAACTTCTCTGGGCATTCAATCGATCGCAACTCGACTACTTGGTTTGTCTTAGACGACGTGTCGCCGCTCATCCGAGTAGACTTCATCAGTTCATGTCCATAAACTTAGATTGGTCAGATCTAGTCCAGCGGCTGGTGCCAAAGCCCCAAATATTTATACTCCAAAACCAGGAGGGTGTGCCTGGGCAAGGATGGTTTCGCCCTATCGTAGTGAGAAAAACAACTGTTTTAATGCAAACCAGCAATCCTACCGTCAAAGCCAACGACAGTCGTTAACGCGTAATTTCCCCTCGTTGGCATTGAGGTATTGTGCGGCAGAACGATGGCTGTGGATCGACTACTGCCAGTCCAAAATAGTCAGAATCCACCAGGTAAGCATTCCATTCAGTTGTAAACAAATGGCACAAATGGCATACTGGTCACCTTCTGTGACCAGAATGGTTCTAACTATTTGTTGTCTAGTTATTTGTTGGAGGCTAAATTGCAGAGTATACAATGGTTTTAGATTAACATCCAAACTGGATGTTAATGGTTGGTAGAATGGTTGAAAGGACAGTGTTGTATGTGGGAGACTGGTGGTGTCGCAGACCACCTCTTCTGTTCAGGGATGGTTTTTCAACCTTGACGAAGATGGCTTCCCTCACTCCTCTTTCGTACCATCCGTCCTCCCTGTCCACAATCTGTACATTTTTGTTCTCGAATGACTGATGTTCCTCCCTGAGGTGCATGTAGACATCTGAGTCAATGACCTGCTTGAATGAGAACCTTCCAAAACCGGGAACTTATTTTCTCGGCACATTTGTTTCCGTTTCCAAAGCCACGCACTTCCGACATCCGGCAACAAATGTGTGTTCCTACTTCCGGAAACAAACACGAGTGTGTTCTAGTCAAATATTTTTGGACAAATGATGATTCACATCCGAATCTTTTTGAAGCTGAATAGACGGAGGATGAACTACTGGTTAGAGAAGCGAGCACGGAAAGAGAGTGAAACGTCGGAGCAGACGGAAGCCGAGAGAGTGATGTCGGCGTGACTTGACTGAATAAATGTGGAACTTGGAGCCAAGCTATGCCGACATAAATGGCGCACTTACCCAAAATCAACTGGAAAAAAACATCTTGACCAAACACTATTATTATTGATCATACATACAGCACGTTATGCTTGTTATTACAACTACATACACTTTCGAGCTAGCTGTGTACAAACAAAACATGAAATGTGCGCTAATACTTTACAGATACTGCAATATGATTGTTCATGTTTTTTTAGCCAGTACAGATTGGTGTCGTATAGCAGTGTTGTGCATTACAAACTTTGAAGTAATGCATTAGCAGTAGCTAGCTAGCAATGTGTTAGGGGAGGCTGTAAACTAGAAGAGCACCGCTCCCGACACCACAGTTTTGACTAAAAAAACTGTAATTTATGACTACTGATTGTGATCACAGCTACAGGATAGCTTGCTAATATATTCAACTTCAACTCTGCCCGGCGGGAGGCACAGATTCGCCAAAGTAAGCGAGCCGAAGGTGCCCTAGCAACCCAAAGCTAAACAACAAAACCGAAAGAGTTGGACATATTTTAAACCCTTCTGACCACACAAGTGGTCTACAAGAAAAGTTGACACAGCTCTGGCCGGTTCAAGGTACGTGGAAAAAAAATAGCTTGCCACGGAAGCTAACACCAACGGCTTACCATGAATTGATTAACGTGGACCCTGACTTAAAGGCCTACTGAAATGATTTTTTTTTATTTAAACGGGGATAGCAGATCCATTCTATGTGTCATACTTGATCATTTTGCGATATTGCCATATTTTTGCTGAAAGGATTTAGTATAGAACAACGTCGATAAAGTTCGCAACTTTTGGTCTCCGATAAAAAAAAGCCTTGCCCCTACCGGAAGTAGCATGACGTTGTCAGTTGTTCACTTCCTCATATTTTCCTATTGTTTTCAACGCAGCTAGAGCTATTCGGACCGAGAAAGCGACGATTACCCCATTAATTTGAGCGAGGATGAAAGATTCGTGGATGAGGAACGTTAGAGTGACGGACTAGAATGCAGTGAAATACATATCTTTTTTCGCTCTGACCGTAACTTAGGTACAAGCTGGCTCATTGGATTCCACACTCTCTCCTTTTTCTATTGTGGATCACGGATTTGTATTTTAAACCACCTCGAATACTATATCCTCTTGAAAATGAGAGTCGAGTACGCGAAATGGACATTCACAGTGACTTATCTCCACGACAATACATCGACGAAGCTCTTTAGCATGAGCTAACGTGATAGCATCTGTCTCAAATGCAGATAGAAACAAAATAAATAAATCCCTGACTGGAAGGATAGACAGAAGATCAACAATACTATTAAACCATGGACATGTAACTACACAGTTAATAATTCTCAGCCTGGCAAAGCTTAACAATGCTGCTGCTAACGACGCTAAGGCTAACTTAGCAATTTAGCAACCGGATCTCACAGAGCTATCATAAAACATTAGCGCTCCACCTACGCCAGCCAGCCCTCATCTGCTCATCAACACCCGTGCTCACCTGCGTTCCAGCGATCGACGGCGCGACGAAGGACTTCACCCCAACACAGATGTGGTTGGCGGCTAGCATCGGCTAGTGCGTCTGCTATCCAAGTAAGTCCTTCTTGTTGTGTTGCTACAGCCAGCCGTTAATACACCGATCCCACCTACAACTTTCTTCTTTGCAATCTCCATTGTTCATTAAACAAATTGCAAAAGATTCACCAACACAGATGTCCAGAATACTGTGGAATTATGAAATGAAAACAGAGCTTTTTTGTATTGTATTCAATGGGGAAGCCATACCTCTGTTCCCCTGGCTACGTCACGCGCATACGTCATCCTCCAAAGGCTTTTTCAACCGGAAGTTTAGCGGGAAATTTAAAATGTCACTTTATAAGTTAACCCGGCCGTATTGGCATGTGTTGCAATGTTAAGATTTCATCATTGATATATAAACTATCAGACTGCGTGGTCGGTAGTAGTGGCTTTCAGTAGGCCTTTAAACAAGTTGTATTTGGGTGTTACCATTTAGTGGTCAATTGTACGGAATATGTACTGTACTGTGCAATCTACTAATAAAAGTTTCAATCAATCAATCAATTCACTTTTGCTGCCGAGCAACCTTGAGTACGACAAGAAGTCGTCAACGGAGCTATACAGGGAGGTGGAACCGGACTTAAAAGCGTTAGTAGGAACTTTACAAAGTGATGTCAACAATATCCAGGAACAGGTAATCAAAAGTGTACAAAAATATGTTGCAGATATCTAAGAACAATTGATCAGACACAAAAAAGAGTCTCGTCAGGATATGATGGAATTCGGAAAGTTCAGAGAAGAAATGAAGATTCTCAGTGAAGACAACAGATCATTAAAAAGGGAGGCGGAGAAGCTGAAAGAGGAGAATGCAACATTGCGCCAACAGTCGGATACCAAGCAGCAAGACAACAACTATTGGGACAAAAAAAGCCGTGTTGTGGAGACCATTAAAATGGAGATAGAAGCATTGCGCCAACAGTTGCATGCCAGAAGAAGTTCAGGGAGGAGATGGCTGCATTGAGACAACAACTCAACGCCAGGCAACAAAATATCACCAATCTGGGGAATGTCAGTGTTTTGGAAGACATCAGAGAGGATTTGGATCAGAGTTTACTGACAAATACAAGTTTAAAGGCCTACTGAAAGCCACTACTAGCGACCACGCAGTCTGATAGTTTATATATCAATGATGAAATCTTAACATTGCAACACATGCCAATACGGCCGGGTTAACTTAAAAAGTGACATTTTAAATTTCCCGCTAAACTTCCGGTTGAAAACGTCTATGTATGATGACGTATGCGCGTGACGTCAATGGTTGAAACGGAAGTATTTGGACACATTGAATCCAATACAAAAAGCTCGGTTTTCATCGCAAAATTCCACAGTATTCTGGACATCTGTGTTGGTGAATCCTTTGCAATTTGTTTAATGAACAATGAAGACTGCAAAGAAGAAAGCTTTTGGTGGGAACGGTGTATTAGCGGCTGGCTGCAGCAACACAACCAGGAGGACTTTGACTTGGATAGCAGACTCGCTATCCGACGCTAGCCGCCGACCGCATCTATGATCGGGTGAAGTCCTTCGTCGCTCCGTCGATCGCTGGAACGCAGGTGAGCACGGGCGTTGATGAGCAGATGAGGGCTGGCTGGCGTAGGTGGATAGCTAATGTTTTTAGCATAGCTCTGTGAGGTCCCGTTGCTAAGTTAGCTTCAATGGCGTCGTTAGCAACAGCATTGTTAAGCTTCGCCAGGCTGGAAAGCATTAACCGTGTAGTTACAGGTCCATGGTTTAATAGTATTGTTGATCTTCTGTCTATCCTTCCAGTCAGGGGTTTATTTCTTTTGTTACTATCTGCAGTTAAGCCCGATGCTATCACGTTAGCTCTGTAGCTAAAGTGCTTCACCGATGTATTGTTGTGGAGATAAAAGTCACTGTGAATGTCCATTTCGCGTCCTCGACTCTCATTTTCAAGAGGATATATTATCCGAGGTGGTTTAAAATACAAATCCGTGATCCACAATAGAAAAAGGAGAGAGTGTGGAATCCAATGAGCCAGCTTGTACCTAAGTTACGGTCAGAGCGAAAAAAGATGCGTCCTGCACTGCACTCTAGTCCTTCACTCTCACGTTCCTCATCCACGAATCTTTCATCCTCGCTCAAATTAATGGGGTAATCGTCGCTTTCTCGGTCCGAATCGCTCTCGCTGCTGGTGTAAACAATGGGGAAATGTGAGGAGCCTTTCAACCTGTGACGTCACGCTACTTCCGGTACAGGCAAGGCTTTTTTATCAGCGACCAAATGTTGCAAACTTTATCGTCGATGTTCTCTACTAAATCCTTTCAGCAAAAATATGGCAATATCGCGAAATTATCAAGTATGACACATAGAATGGATCTGCTATCCTTGTTTGAATTTAAAAAAAATAATTTCAGTAGGCCTTTAAGAAACGTATTGACTACAATTGTGGACTCGTGCAAGGCTCACCGGGTAACACTTTACCATATATGGAGATATCGGCTGATGTCACAACTGGGTAAACTTTACAAAATTGGGCAAGTTCCAAATGGCTTGTTTGGAAGAAGTATGAAGGAAGGCAAGATTATTTTTAAATATCTTTTGCATGCTTTTATGGTTAGATTTCAGTTGTTGATCATTTTTGCATAATCACATACACAAAACCAGGTACCCAAAAGGTAAGAAACATTGGTTTTGCATTGTAGGTCCCCTTTCAGAGGTTCCACTGAGTAGCGAAATTCAAACAGTCCCAATCTTATTTTTTTAAGTGCATAGAATAGTTTAGAAGCATTAACCACATGCACAGTCAATTGTTTAAAGATGACTTTTATTGGTATTCTATTGTTTCTACTGTCAAACTGTCCTTGTGAGCAAATGTATTTTGTACAAAACCCAACAGCAGTGAAGTTGTCACGTTGAGTAAATGGCAAATAAAAAGAGAATACAATGATTTGCAACTTATATTCAATTGAATAGACTGCAAAGACAAGATACTTAACATTGGAATTTGAAGACTTTGTTATTTTTTGCAAATATTAGCTCATTTGGAATTTGATGCCTGCAAATATGTTTCAAAAAAGCTGGCACAAGTGGCAAAAACGAGTGAGAAAGTTGAGGAATGCTCATCAAACACTTATTTGGAACATCCCACAGGTGAACAGGCTAATTGGGAACAGGTGGGTGCCATGATTGGGTATAAAAGCAGCTTCCATGAAATGCTCAGTCATTCACAAACAAGGATGGGGCGAAGGTCACCACTTTGTCAACAAATGCCTGAGCAAATTGTTTAAGAACAACATTTCTCAAGCAGCTATTGCAAGGAATTTAGGGATTTCACCATCTACGCTCCGTAATATCATCAAAAGGTTCAGAGAATCTGGAGAAATCACTGCACGTAAGCGGCTAAGCCCTTGACCTTGGATCCCTCAGGCGGTACTGCATCAAAAAGCGACATCAGTGTGTAAAGGATATCACCACATGGGCTCAGGAACACTTCAGAAAACCACTGTCAGTAACTACAGTTGGTCACTACATCTGTAAGTGCAAGTTAAAACTCTACTATGCAAAGCCAAAGCCATTTATCAACAACACCCAGAAACGTCGTTGGCTTCGCTGGGCCTGAGCTCATCTAAGATGGACTGATACAAAGGGGAAAAGTGTTCTGTGGTCTGACGAGTCCACATTTCAAATTGTTTTTGGAAACTGTGGACGTCGTGTCCTCCGGACCAAAGAGGAAAAGAACCATCCGGATTGTTCTAGGTGCAAAGTTCAAAAGGCAGCATGTGTGATGGTATGGGGGTGTATTAGTGCCCAAGACATGGGTAACTTACACATCTGTGAAGGCACCATTAATGCTGAAAGGTGCATACAGCTTTTGGAGCAACATATGTTGCCTTCCAAGCAACGTTACCATGGACCATACTTGCCAACCTTGAGTCCTCCAATATCGGGGGGTGTTTGGGGGCGGGTGGCGTGGTTATTTACAGCTAGAATTCACCAACTCGAGTATTTCATATATATATATATATATATATATATATATATATATATATATATATATATATATATATGTATGTATGTATGTATGTATGTATGTATGTATGAAATACTTGACTTTCAGTGAATTCTAGCTATATATATATATTTTGTATTTTATTTTATATACATAGAAAAAAAAAATACTTGAATTTCAGTGTTCCAGTGGCTATCCATTAGATGACAGTATTGTCCTGTTTATCTTCTCCGTTCATGATGAGTATATCATTTCGGCCGCCATGTCTGTAATTTCCTCGTTCTTCTGCTTCGTCTCCTTGTTGTGTGCGCAGTTGTGCACTCTATAAAAGCCCTAGATGTTATGACGTCTTTGGGCAGGCAAGCTGTTTATTTTGTGGGAAAGCGGACGTGAGAACAGGCTGTCCCCACTCAGTCTCAGGTCCGCATTGAGCTGGAGGGGGCGTGGCCTCCAGCTCCGGCTGAATACCGGGAGTTTGTCGGGAGAAAATCTCTGCCGGGAGGTTGTCGGGAGAGGCGCTGAATATCGGGATTCTCCCGCTAAAAACGGGAGGGTTGGCAAGTATGCCATGGACGCCCCTGCTTATTTTATGCCTAGCCACGTGTTACAACAGCGTGGCTTCATAGTAAAAGTGCAATATGACGGCTAAAATATGAGAAGGGAGACTGTTGAACAACTTAAGCTGTACATCAAGCAAGAATGGGAAAGAATTCCACTTCAAAAATGTGTCTCCTCAGTTCCCAAACCTTTACTGAGTGTTGTTAAAAGGAAAGGCCATGTAACACACTGGTAAAAATGCCTTTTTTACAATGTGTTGCTGCCATTAAATTCTAAGTTCATAATTATTTGCAAAAAAAAAAAGAATATTCTCAGTGTGAACATGAAATATCTTGTCTTTGCAGTCTATTCAATTGAATATAAGTTGAAAAGGATTTTGCAAATCATTGTATTGTCTTTTTATTTACCTTGCTTTTGGCTTTTGTTTAGTTCCCCTCCCAAACACCCCTGAACAACGCTCTCGACGGGCGGTGCGCGATGATTCCTCGTGTTTGCGTATTATAGCACGGGCCGTAATTCACCTTCAAGTGGAGTTTTGACAAGTGTGAAGTGTCAGTTTTGTTCCCGACAAGAGGGGGGAAAATACCACCGAGGAGGTTCGCCAACATCCAGACATTCCTGCTGTGGGGGAGAGCAGGGAGCATCCTGGGTAATGAGTCAGGAGGGAGACAGGTCTCGAGGTTGCACAATGGGCCATGAGAGGCTCCTTTCTTCCCTGGTGGCAGCTCCTTTCACTGGTTTCTCCACCCCAGAGGGACCCCCGCATTGGTCCTGGTCCCGGGCCCCGTCTTGCCGTTCCCATCGCTCCCCTACAGCTGTTTCTGGGTGGCGTTAGGCTCATTTGCAGCCTTGCGAGGATCTTGCTTTTTGTTCGGGGGGTTGCCGTGGCAGCTGGCTAACATTGAGTCACATGGTGCATGTAAGTTATGTGACGGTTTGGCACTCGGAGGGACGCGCATGCTAATGTGGGTGCCCGAAGACAAAATAGAAGACGAAACCCATCACTGGCACATATTTTAGAGGTGACTGTGTTTTCATACGGCGTGTGTTTCGACATTCCGGGGACATTTTCCAATTAGGACCGGGTGACATAATCCGTGATCCGATATCAGGTGAATCCGACGTGGCAGAGGCGGAAAACTCTGCCTGGAGTCCCGGGCGAAGAAGCGCTCCCTCGGAAAGAGGTAGAGCAGAGTAGTCGTAGGGTTTGTACAAAACAGGTGCGCCCGCATTGGGGGGAAAAAAACGTCCCGCTTTAAGCCGTCCCCAATCCACATGAAGACCTGATGGAGGGCACACTGGTGAGGGGCCCCGCCAGACGGGCTGCAGCGGGGCCTCATGTGGTGGTTGTGGTGGAGCCGTCGCACGTACAGCTGCTTCCATGTGGAAGACCACTGCAGATGCATGCCCACTTAAACGTCAAAGCCACTTTGACATCCTCTCTAATGTGACGCACTCAATGGGTTATTTCCCCGATCCATACGCAGGAACACCAGCCTATAGGAAGTGCTTTAAAAATGGCCGGACAGTCCAGATTAGATCAATGAAGACATCTTTGTGGTTTTTAACGGCAACCTGCAGAGCTCATTGTATCGTGAATGATGAACACAATTCCCCAAAATGTGCAGTTCCACTTTGAGGTGAGATTTGTTTGTGTGTGAAGAGTCTCGCCTCCCAGGGCAGGGCAGTAATTTGGGCATTTGTCTCAGATTCAAAACATTGTTTCTTTATGTGTAACTTATTTTTTACACTTGTAAGATGGTTAAGAATGTTAAAATGCTAAAAAAAAAAAAAAGCCTTAGAGCATACTTGCCAACCTTGAGACCTCCAATATCGGGAGGTGTGTGTGGGGGGGGCGTGGCCCGGGGGGGGGCGTGTTTGGGGCGTGGGGCGTGGTTGGGGCGTGGCTAAGGGCGTGGTTAAGAGGAGAGTATATTTACAGCTAGAATTCACCAAATCAAGTATTTCATATATATATATATATATATATATATATATATATATATATATATATATATATATATATATATATATTTGTAAATATATATATATATATATATAAATATATATATATATTTGTAAATATATATATATATATATATATATATATATATATATATATATATATATATATATATATATATATATATATATTTGTATATATATATATATATATATATATATATATATATATATATATATATATATATATATATGTGTGTGTGTATATATATATATGTGTATGAAATACTTGACTTTCAGTGAATTCTAGCTATATATATATATATATATATATATATATATATGTATATATATATATATATATATATGTATATATATTTATTTTTAATTTTTTAAATTGTATCATACATATAAATAAAATACTTGAATTTCAGTGTTCTGCAGGCTATCCAGTAGATGGCAGTATTGTCCTGTTTAAGAGTGTCACAACATTGCTGTTTACTGCAGACAAACTGGTTTACGGTAGACTAAACGTGACTGCAGTTGTTGTGTGTTGATACCGCGCTGGGAGGACATTAATGAAACTGCCTAACAATAAACCCACATAAGAAACCAAGAACTCTCTCTCCTTGTTGCGCACTCTACTCTCTAAAAGCCGTAGATGTTATGACGTCATTGGGCAGGCAAGCTGTTTATATTGTGGGAAAGCGGACTTGAGAACGGCTGTCCCCACTCAGGTCCGCATTGAGCTGGAGGGGGCGTGGCCTCCAGCTCCGGCTGAATACCGGGAGTTTGTCGGGAGAAAATCTCTGCCGGGAGGTTGTCGGGAGAGGCGCTGAATACCGGGATTCTCCCGCTAAAAACGGGAGGGTTGGCAAGTATGACATTGCAGCACATGCCAATACGGCCGGGTTAACTTATAAAGTGCAATTTTAAATTTCCCGGGAAATATCCGGCTGAAAACGTCTCGGTATGATGACGTATGCGCGTGACGTCACGGATTGAACGCAAGTATTTGGACACCATTGTATCCAATACAAAAAGCTCGGTTTTCATCGCAAAATTCCACAGTATTCTGGATATCTGTGTTGGTGAATCTTTTGCAATTTGTTTAATGAACAATGAAGACTGCAAAGAAGAAAGCTGTAGGTGGGATCGGTGTACTAGCAGCTGGCTGCAGCAACACAACCAGGAGGACTTTGACTTGGATAGCAGACGCGCTATCCGACGCTAGCCGCCGACCGCACCAATGATCGGGTGATGTCCTTCGTCGCTCCATCGATCGCTGGAACGCAGGTGAGCACGGGTGTTGATGAGCAGATGAGGGCTGGCTGGCGTAGGTGGATAGCTAATGTTTTTAGCATAGCTCTGTGACGTCCCGTAGCTAAGTTAGCTTCAATGGCGTCGTTAGCAACAGCATTGTTAAGCTTCGCCAGGCTGGAAATTATTAACCGTGTAGTTACATGTCCATGGTTTAATAGTATTGTTGATTTTCTGTCTATCCTTCCAGTCAGGGGGTTATTTCTTTTGTTTCTATCTGCAGTTAAGCCCGATGCTATCACGTTAGCTCCGAAGCTAAAGTGCTTCGCCGATGTATTGTCGTGGAGATAAAAGTCACTGTGAATGTCCATTTCGCGTCCTCGACTCTCATTTTCAAGAGGATATAGTATCCGGGGTGGTTTAAAATACAAATCCGTGATCCACAATAGAAAAAGGAGAAAGTGTGGAATACAATGAGACCTTGTACCTAAGTTACGGTCAGAGCGAAAAAAGATGCGTCCTGCACTGCACTCTAGTCCTTCACTCTCACGTTCCTCATCCACGAATCTTTCATCCTCGCTCAAATTAATGGGGTAATCGTCGCTTTCTCGGTCCGAATCGCTCTCGCTGCTGTTGTAAACAATGGGGAAATGTGAGGAGCCTTTCAACCTGTGACGTCACGCTACTTCCGGTACAGGCAAGGCTTTTTTTTTATCAGCGACCAAAAGTTGCGAACTTTATCGTCGATGTTCTCTACTAAATCCTTTCAGCAAAAATATGGCAATATCGCAAAATGATCAAGTATGACACATAGAATGGATCTGCTATCCCCGTTTAAATAAAACATTTCATTTCAGTAGGCCTTTAATCATTTGTTATGATGGCAACAGCTGGAACAAAACAGTTTGTTCCAGCCTTCAAGATGGTCTCCTGAATATCCATCCCTCCATCCATTTTCTACCGCTTGTCCCTATATATTTTACTTTATTGTTATTCTTTACTTTATTGAGTCCTCGTCAGTGGACTTTTATTTAAACGTTTGCATGATGCTATAGTGCAAATGTTATGCACATACGTATTATTAATGATCCTTTCAATAGAGTATTTTACTAAGAACTGAACACCTAAATAGTCTTTCTCAACCCCTTTTTTCCGCCTTTATCCCAACATTTCCGACCAAAATGATTCGTACGTGCCAAAATAAAAGAAAGTGGAGGCAATATTATGATTTGACTTCCACTAACTAATCAGTTGATTCTCTGCTGATCATGGAAACCGCTGTTTAACGAATGAGCGCTTTTATTTTTGGCTCCTTTCGGAGCTTTGAAAGCTGAGAGTGCAGAGAGGCAGGGAGGAGATACGTTTGTGGCGCGCCAAAGACTTATGGCGGTCAATATTAATAGTTGCTGTATTTGAACACATGGACTTTGTTACACGCGTCTGACTCATCAAAGCGACGCAGAATTTTGCTGCTCACATTTTTACATATTTCCATGACTTTGCCGCTGACTGGGTGTCAACTGGTAGTCAGCGCTGCCAGGCTCTCCAGTCAGACCCGTCTTCCTAATAGTCTCTGAATGGGTTTAATGGGTTTAACCTGGCGAACTCTGGGGCCAAATGCAGAATGTTATTTGGAAGCCTCCCCACCACAAATTCATTTCTTAGTGGAAAATAGCAATTTTCACATCCTTAAAAGGGACCGTTTAAGATATTGCCAAGTCTACTCCTAATTGGATCGATCACTAACTGCGTGAGTGTGAAAGCAGAAGGGATTTGTGTGATTATACCTCAATCAGTGATGGAGCAGGAAGTGGCTGGGAATATGTTGGCTGTAACATTTCATATGAAGCGCTCTGTCATTCATAAATAGACATTTTAGAATTATCTGCCTAGTTTCTGGATATCAATCTCCAAATGTGACTTTTTTTCTTGTTAGAATATTTATGTACAAACCCCGTTTCCATATGAGTTAGGAAATTGTGTTAGATGTAAATATAAACGGAATACAATGATTTGCAAATCCTTTTCAACCCATATTCAGTTGAATATGCTACAAAGACAAGATATTTGATGTTCAAACTCATAAACTTCATTTTTTTGTGCAAATAATAATTAACTTAAAATTTCATGGCTGCAACACGTGCCAAAGTAGTTGGGAAAGGGCATGTTCACCACTGTGTTACATGGCCTTTCCTTTTAACAACACTCAGTAAAGGTTTGGGAACTGAGGAGACACATTTTTGAAGTGGAATTCTTTCCCATTCTTGCTTGATGTACAGCTTAAGTTGTTCAACAGTCCGGGGGTCTCCCTTGTGCTATTTTAGGCTTCATAATGCGCCACACAATTTCAATGGGAGACAGGTCTGGACTACAGGCAGGCCAGTCTAGTACCCGCACTCTTTTACTATGAAGCCACGTTGATGTAACACGTGGCTTGGCATTGTCTTGCTGAAATAAGCAGGGGCGTCCATGGTAACGTTGCTTGGATGGCAACATATGTTGCTCCAAAAGCTGTATGTACCTTTCAGCATTAATGGCGCCTTCACAGATGTGTAAGTTACCCATGTCTTGGGCACTAATACACCCCCATACCATCCCACATGCTGCCTTTTACACTTTGCGCCTATAACAATCCAGAGGGTTCTTTTCCTTTTTGGTCCGGAGGACACGACGTCCACAGTTTCCAAAAACAATTTGAAATGTGGACTCGTCAGACCACAGAACACTTTTCCCCTTTGCATCAGTCCATCTTAGATGAGCTAAGGCCCAGCGAAGCCGACTGTGTTTCTGGGTGTTGTTGATAAACGGTTTTCGCCTTGCATAGGAGAGTTTTAACTTGCACTTACAGATGTAGCGACCGACTGTAGTTACTGACGGTGGGTTTCTGAAGTGTTCCTGAGCCCATGTGGTGATATCCTTTACACACTGATGTGGCTTGTTGATGCAGTACAGCCTGAGGGATGGAAGGTCACGGGCTTAGCTGCTTACGTGCGGTGATTTCTCCAGATTCTCTGAACCCTTTGATGATATTACGGAGCGTAGATGGTGAAATCCCTAAATTCCTTGCAATAGCTGCTTGAGAAAGGTTTTTCTTAAACTGTTCAACAATTTGCTCACGCATTTGTTGACAAAGTGGTGACCCTCGCCCCATCCTTGTTTGTGAATGACTGAGCATTTCATGGAATCTACTTTTATACCCAATCATGGCACCCACCTGTTCCCAATTTGCCTGTTCACCTGTGGGATGTTCCAAATAAGTGTTTGATGAGCATTCCTCAACTTTATCAGTATTTATTGCCACCGTTCCCAACTTCTTTGTCACGTGTTGCTGGCGTACAATTCTAAAGTTAATGATTATTTGCAACAACAAAAAATGTTTATCAGTTTGAACATCAAATATGTTGTCTTTGTAGCCTATTCAACTGAATATGGGTTGAAAATGATTTGCAAATCATTGTATTCCGTTTATATTTACATCTAACACAATTTCCCAACTCATATGGAAACGGGGTTTGTATATATTATCACACAACTCTTATGCTTAAGGGCCGTTGCTATAGTTATTATCAATTGCGCTGAAGTTGTACTTTTTCTATCTGTGCAAAGCCAGTCATCTCGTATCAGTTTGTTTCCAGAATCGGCCTGCTGACTGCCAAGGGCGAACATCGAGTACCGTAACGCAGACAAAGCAGAGACAGGGTGATATCACGAGTGTCAGCACATTTCCATTTCATTAATAGTCATTATATTGTGTCTAACTGGGGCTGTTGAGATTACCCCCTTCCCTCAGCGACAGCCTCAGTGCCAGGGGCCTCCCAAATAAATACAGGAAGCACGTGGGCAGGATTTTAGAGCGTAGTTTGGATCTGTAACTAGAGTTCAGCCCAAACGTCTCTCCTCATTGAGCCAAATTGAACTCTGTCTCTGCATGATTCCTTGCTTCTTGTCTGTTTAATAAATGGAAAAAAAGAAAGAAAAAGGAGCAAATGGGTAAGTTCAGAGATCTTTTCCTCTGAGCTACATGTCGCTATCACATCCAGCAGGTGCATGCTAACTTACACTCTTAAAAGAGATTTTGGCTTTTAGTCAGAAGGACTATTGCTGTCGAGATGACATAAGAAATTGCACAACTAAGTAAAAACTTCAACTAGAAAAAACTGCAGAAACTCATTAAAAACCCATAATAATAAGTTCAGTTAACTTCAGAAAGTTAACTTCAGCCTTTCAAGCGACACGCATGCGCCAGTAATGTGACGCCAAATGTAGTGTTGAAAAACCTAATAAATTAAGTTCAAGCAACATCTTTTTAGTTCTCTTAAAGGAGCCATAAATAATAATTTCATGTCAAGTCATCATTAAATGGCCCTGATACATCAAAAGGCATGAATAAATCATCTTCTTTTCCAATACCTCTATAACTGCTAACAGTAGTTCAGCCGGAATATGCTCATTTCAAAATTAGATTTACAGCCCCGAAATCTTGTTATTGATTTCATTTCCTCCAACTTTGACCAATGAGAAAGTCTGTAGTGTGTCACATACATGTTGCCATCGTGGTCTGGCTACTGCCACTGGTAAAGTTGCTAAACATGTCCATCTAAAAGTTACCATTCTCAATTTATTCATGACAAAGCCAGGAATTAAACCAGGATTTGTATTGAAAGATGGAGACCATTGAAGATTTTCTTATCTGATGATAGGTAAGTCAGGCATTTACCTTTCTTATGACTTGTAATAAATGGAAATTAACATTTGGTATGTCAACTATATTGTCCAATATAGTCTATGACCTTGTCTAACAAAGATAGTATGGTCCTGCAACCAATGCTTAGTGTGATGGTGCGTAGCTCCTAGTGCAGGGGTCACCAACGCGGCGCCCGCGGGCACCAGGTCGCCCGTAAGGACCAGATGAGTAGCCCGCTGGCCTGTTCTAAAAATAGCTCAAATAGCAGCACTTACCAGTGAGCTGCCTCTATTTTTTAAATTGTATTTATTTACTAGCAAGCTGGTCTCGTTTTGCCCAACATTTTTAATTCTAAGAGAGACAAAACTCAAATAGAATTTGAAAATCCAAGAAAATATTTTAAAGACTTGGTCTTCACTTCTTTAAATAAATTCATACATTTTTTTACTTTGCTTCTTATAACTTTCAGAAAGACAATTTTAGAGAAAAAAATACAACTTTAAAAATGTTTTAGGATTTTTAAACACATATACCTTTTTACCTTTTAAATTCCTTCCTCTTCTTTCCTGACAATTTAAATCAATGTTCAAGTAAATGTATTTTTTTATTGTAAAGAATAATAAATACATTTTAATTTAATTCTTCATTTTAGCTTCTGTTTTTTTGACGAAGAATATTTGTGAAATATTTCTTCAAACTTATTATGATTAAAATTCAAAAAAATTATTCTGGCAAATCTAGAAAATCTGTAGAATCAAATTTAAATCTTATTTCAAAGTCTTTTGAATTTCTTTTAAAATCTTTGTTCTGGAAAATCTAGAAGAAATAATGATTTGTCTTTGTTAGAAATATAGCTTGGTCCAATTTGTTATATATTCTAACAAAGTGCAGATTGGATTTTAACATATTTAAAACATGTCACCAAAATTCTAAAATTAATCTTAATCAGGAAAAATTACTAATGATGTTCCATAAATTCTTTTTTTTTTTTAAAGATTCGAATTAGCTAGTTTTTCTCTTCTTTTTTTCGGTTGAATTTTGAATTTTAAAGAGTCGAAATTGAAGATAAACTTTGTTTCAAAATTTAATTGTAATTTTTTTCGTGTTTTCTCCTCTTTTAAACCGTTCAATTAAGTGTAAATATCATTAATTATTAATAATAACATAGAGTTAAAGGTAAATTGAGCAAATTGGCTATTTCTGGCAATTTATTTAAGTGTGTATCAAACTGGTAGCCCTTCGCATTAATCAGTACCCAAGAAGTAGCTCTTGGTTTCAAAAAGGTTGGTGACTCCTGTCCTAGTGTAATGCTTAGCATGCTAGCCCGATCAATGACACAACGACATGCATGCTAACGAGGGAAATATATGCTAGTTAGCCTGTATGTCAATGTGTCATCCAACTGACAGGACAACATATATTTAGTACAAATAAAAGCTATGTGGTATGGGTAGTGTCAGTGCATATTTCCTTCTCAATATGCTGATACGCTGAGGAAATGGGTTCCAGCATTAGTCATCGTGGCAATGTGAAAGGTATGGAGACAAATCACATGATAAAATAAATCCTCATTGGTGTTTGCATATTGTGGACTACATCTACCAAGTTATATGGCAATCTGAAAGGTTTGAAACAGTAGCCTATAGGCATCCCTTGGTAAAATGTCTCCTCTTTAGTTTTGGGCGTACATTAATTAAACAGTTTGTAATTCATATTCTACCGTTGGTGCACTTTATGATAGTGACACTATACTTTATGATAGTGACACTACACACTATGATAGTGACACTACACTTCATGATAGTGACACTACACTTCATGATAGTGACACTACACACTATGATAGTGACACTACACTTCATGATAGTGACACTACACTTTATGATATTGACACTACACACTATGATAGTGACACTACACTTCATGATAGTGCCACTACACACTATGATAGTGACACTACACTTCATGATAGCGACACTACACTTTATGATATTGACACTACACACTATGATAGTGACGCTACACTTTATGATAATGACACTACAGACTATGATACTGACACTACACTTTATGATAGTGAGACTACAGTTTATGATAGTGACACTACACTTTATGATAGAGACACTACACACTATGATAGTGACACTACACTTTATGATAGTGACACTTCACTTTATGATAGTGACAGTACAGGGGCCTCTAATAGATGACACATAACTCACCAAGAATTAACTCTTAGTATTAGTGTTAAAGTCAACCTCATACATCTATATATGACAAATGATGACAACATTGCATTGAGACAACGACCACACTGATGAAATAAAACACAAATAGCTCATCTCTTCTTCTTTTGGCCAAATTAACTCTGATAGTTTTGACAGCTCTAATACTGTAAGGTGTTTTAGCCTGTAAAGCGTCTTTGAGTACTCTGAAAAGCGCTATACCAAATAAAATGTATTATTATTATCATTATTATTATTATAATAGCTCTAATAGCTCTATGCTATGAAAGAGTCACCAAGTTCAATGATCAGTACCAGAATGTCCAAACACGGCCAATAGTCCCACCTGTACACTGCAAGTCAAATGGGATTTGTATCTGACTCCAGTGTAAACACGCACACATAGTGGCCCCAATGTGGCCCCGATGTGGCCCCGATGTGGCCCCGACGTCACTTGCCTGGGCACTTTGATAACGTGAAAACAAAGAAGTTGACCGGGAGGAAGTCGCTTCTACTAAAACATTTAATAAAAGTCGCAACACCTTAAAAATGAGTGTTTTGAGTTATAATGACATAAATGTATTGTTGCATTTGAACAACTGTATTGTTAATAGAAGTAATTATTGTTATTATTCATTATCAATAGTGCTATTTGTATTGATCCATTTGTAATGTAATAATGCTCATTGTCATTTGTATTTCACTAACTGCTTCTTTGATATCACTTTTACTATCATATTTGTACATATCCTATTTGCTGATGTTGCTCTATTGTTGATGTTGTTGTTGTTATTGTTATTGTTGTTGTCTCTCTGTCTTATCCCCCTCTTGTCCCCACAATTTCCCCCTCTGAGATGTGGCTTAAGGGTACATCAGCAAGTATAAGAGCAATGTAACTGTACTATGGTACAAGTATAAGACATGTAACTGTACTATGGTACAAGTATAAGACATGTAACTGTATTATGGTACAAATATAAGACATGTAACCGTACTATGGTACAAGTATAAGACATGTAACTGTACTACCGTACAAGTATAAGACATGTAACTGTATTATGGTACAAGTATAAGACATGTAACCGTATTATGGTACAAGTATAAGACATGTAACTGTATTATGGTACAAGTATAAGACATGTAGCTGTATTATGGTATAAGTATAAGACATGTAACTGTACTATGGTACAAGTATAAGACATGTAACTGTATTATGGTACAAATATAAGACATGTAACCGTACTATGGTACAAGTATAAGACATGTAACTGTACTACCGTACAAGTATAAGACATGTAACTGTATTATGGTACAAGTATAAGACATGTAACTGTATTATGGTACAAGTATAAGACATGTAACCGTATTATGGTACAAGTATAAGACATGTAACTGTACTATCGTACAAGTATAAGACATGTAACTGTACTATGGTACAAGTATAAGACATGTAGCTGTATTATGGTATAAGTATAAGACATGTATCTGTACTATGGTACGAGTATAAGACATGCAACTGTATTATGGTACAAGTATAAGACATGTAACTGTATTATTGTACAAATATAAGACATGTAACTGTATTATGGTACAAGTATAAGACATGTAACTGTATTATGGTACAAGTATAAGACATGCGACTGTATTATGGTACAAGTATAAGACATGTAACTGTATTATGGTAAGAGTATAAGACATGTAACTGTACTATGGTACAAGTATAAGACATGTAACTGTACTATGGTACAAATATAAGACATGTAACTGTACTATGGTACAAGTATAAGACATGTAACTGGACTATGGTACAAGTATAAGACATGTAACTGTATTATGGTACAAGTATAGGACATGTAACCATATTATGGTACAAGTATAAGACATGTAACTGTACTATCGTACAAGTATAAGACATGTAACTGTATTATGGTATAAGTATAAGACATGTATCTGTACTATGGTACAAGTATAAGACATGTAACTGTATTATGGTATAAGTATAAGACATGTATCTGTACTATGGTACAAGTATAGACATGTAACTGTATTATGGTACAAGGATAAGACATGTAACTGTATTATGGTACAAATATAAGACATGTAACTGTATTATGGTACAAGTATAAGACATGTAACTGTATTATGGTACAAGTATAAGACATGTAACTGTATTATGGTACAAGTATAAGACATGCAACTGTATTATGGTACAAGTATAAGACATGTAACTGTACTATGGTACAAGTATAAGACATGTAACTGGACTATGGTACAAGTATAAGACATGTAACTGTATTATGGTACAAGTATAGGACATGTAACCATATTATGGTACAAGTATAAGACATGTAACTGTACTATCGTACAAGTATAAGACATGTGACTGTATTATGGTATAAGTATAAGACATGTAACTGTACTATGGTACAAGTATAAGACATGTAACTGTATTATGGTATAAGTATAAGACATGTATCTGTACTATGGTACAAGTATAGACATGTAACTGTATTATGGTACAAGTATAAGACATGTAACTGTATTATGGTACAAGTATAAGACATGTAACTGTATTATGGTACAAGTATAAGACATGTAACTGTATTATGGTACAAATATAAGACATGTAACTGTCTCGAAAAAATTGTTGCACAGCAGCTAAATGAACACTTAGTGACTAACAATCTCTGTGAACCTTTTCAATCCGGTTTCAGGGCAAATCACTCTACGGAGACAGCCCTCGCAAAAATGACTAATGATCTATTGCTAACGATGGATTCTGATGCGTCATCTATGTTGCTGCTTCTTGATCTTAGCGCCGCTTTCGATACCGTCGATCATAATATTTTATTAGAGCGTATCAAAACACGTATTGGTATGTCAGACTTAGCCTTGTCTTGGTTTAACTCTTATCTTACTGACAGGATGCAGTGTGTCTCCCATAACAATGTGACCTCGTACTATGTCAAGGTAATGTGCGGAGTTCCCCAGGGTTCGGTTCTTGGCCCTGCACTCTTTAGTATTTACATGCTGCCGCTAGGTGACATCATACGCAAGTACGGTGTTAGCTTTCACTGTTATGCTGATGACACTCAACTCTACATGCCCCTAAAGCTGACCAACACGCCGGATTGTAGTCAGCTGGAGGCGTGTCTTAATGAAATTAAACAATGGATGTCCGCTAACTTTTTGCAACTCAACGCTAAGAAAACGGAAATGCTGATTATCGGTCCTGCTCAACACCAACATCTATTTAATAATACCACCTTAACATTTGACAACCAAACAATTAAACAAGGCGACTCGGTAAAGAATCTGGGTATTATCTTCGACCCAACTCTCTCGTTTGAGTCACACATTAAGAGTGTTACTAAAACGGCCTTCTTTCATCTCCGTAATATCGCTAAAATTCGTTCCATCTTGTCCACTAGCGACGCTGAGATCATTATTCATGCATTCGTTACGTCTCGTCTCGATTACTGTAACGTATTATTTTCGGGCCTCCCTATGTCTAGCATTAAAAGATTACAGATGGTACAAAATGCGGCTGCAAGGCTTTTGACAAAAACAAGAAAGTTTGATCATATTACGCCTATACTGGCTCACTTGCACTGGCTTCCTGTGCACTTAAGATGCGACTTTAAGGTTTTACGACTTACGTATAAAATACTACACGGTTTAGCTCCAGCCTATCTCGCCGATTGTATTGTACCATATGTCCCGACAAGAAATCTGCGTTCAAAGAACTCCGGCTTATTAGTGATTCCCAGAGCCAAAAAAAAGTCTGCGGGCTTTAGAGCGTTTTCTATTCGGGCTCCAATACTCTGGAATGCCCTCCCGGTAACAGTTAGAGATGCTACCTCAGTAGAAGCATTTAAGTCCCATCTTAAAACTCATTTGTATAATCTAGCCTTTAAATAGACCCCCCCCTTTTTAGACCAGTTGATCTGCCGTTTCTTTTCTTCTCTCCTCTTCTCCCCTGTCCCGTGCGAGGGGGAGTTGCATAGGTCCGGTGGCCATGGATGAAGTGCTGGCTGTCCAGAGCCGGGACCCCGGGTGGACCACTAGCCTGTGCATCGGTTGGGGACATCTCTGCGCTGCTGACCCGTCTCCGCTCGGGATGGTTTCCTGTTGGCCCCGCTGTGGACTGGACTCCCGCTGATGTGTTGGATCCACTGTGGACTGGACTTTCACAATGTTATGTCAGACCCACTCGACATCCGTTGCTTTCGGTCTCCCCTAGAGGGGGGGGTTACCCACATATGCGATCCTCTCCAAGGTTTCTCATAGTCATTCACCGACGTCCCACTGGGGTGAGTTTTTCCTTGCCCGTATGTGGGCTCTGTACCGAGGATGTCGTTGTGGCTTGTACAGCCCTTTGAGACACTTGTGATTTAGGGCTATATAAATAAACATTGATTGATTGATTGATTGAGTATAAGACATGTAACTGTACTATGGTACAAGTATAAGACATGTAGCTGTATTATGGTACAAGTATAAGACGTGTAACTGTATTATGGTACAAGTATAAGACATGTAACTGTATTATGGTACAGGTATAAGACATGTAACTGTATTATTGTACAAGTATAAGACATGTAACCATATTATGGTACAAGTATAAGACATGTAACTGTACTATCGTACAAGTATAAGACATGTAACTGTACTATGGTACAAGTATAAGACATGTAACTGTATTATGGTATAAGTATAAGACATGTATCTGTACTATGGTACAAGTATAAGACATGTAACTGTATTATGGTACAAATATAAGACATGTAACTGTATTATGGTACAAGTATAAGACATGTAACTGTACTACGGTACAAGTATAAGACATGTAACTGTATTATGGTACAAGTATAAGACATGCAACCTAATTATGGTACAAGTATAAGACATGTAACTGTATTATGGTAAGAGTATAAGACATGTATTTGTACTATGGTACAAGTATAAGACATGTAGCTGTATTATGGTACAAGTATAAGACATGTAACTGTATTATGGTACAAGTATAAGACATGTAACTGTGTTATGGTACAAATATAAGACATGTAACTGTATTATGGTACAAGTATAAGACATGTAACTGTATTATGGTACAAGTATAAGACATGTAACTGTACTATGGTACAAATATAAGACATGTAACTGTACTATGGTACAAGTATAAGACATGTAACTGGACTATGGTACAAGTATAAGACATGTAACTGTATTATGGTACAAGTATAAGACATGTAACTGTATTATGGTACAAGTATAAGACATGCAACTGTATTATGGTACAAGTATAAGACATGTAACTGTATTATGGTACAAGTATAAGACATGTAACTGTATTATGGTACAAGTATAAGACATGCAACTGTATTATGGTACAAGTATAAGACATGTAACTGTATTATGGTACAAGTATAAGACATGTAACTGTACTGTGGTACAAATATAAGACATGTAACTGGACTATGGTACAAATATAAGACATGTAACAGGACTATGGTACATTTACTGCCTGATCCTTTATGACTTCATAGTTATCGTGATTGTTTCAAAGCTCGGGTCTTGATGTCTTAAGCTCTTCTTGGCCTCCCCGCCATGTCGTGGGCGTGTCTCGCCATTCAACTGTAAAATACAATATTACGTCTGGGATTTGCATCATTTGCATAAAGTTGCTGCCTGGCCTGATGTCGGCGGTCATGTTGACGTGACTTTCCAACGCTGAGTCACGGCAGCTCCAACACAATAAAGAAAGACTTTTAGAAGCTCTCATTCATACTTTTTTCAAGTCCTGTTTGAAAGTGTTATTTAAAACAAGCCTATAGTGTATTAGAAGCCTATTGTTCTTTTTTCAAGTCCTGTTTGAAAGTGTTATTTTAAACAAGCCTATAGTGTAATAGAAGCCTATTGTTCTTTTTTCAAGTCCTGTTTGAAAGTATTATTTAAACAAGCCTATAGTGTAATAGAAGCCTATTGTTCTTTTTTCAAGTCCTGTTTGAAAGTATTATTTAAACAAGCCTATAGTGTAATAGAAGCCTATTGTTCTTTTTTCAAGTCCTGTTTGAAAGTATTATTTTAAACAAGCCTATAGTGTAATAGAAGCCTATTGTTCTTTTTTCAAGTCCTGTTTGAAAGTGTTATTTTAAACAAGCCTATAGTGTAATAGAAGCCTATTGTTCTTTTTTCAAGTCCTGTTTGAAAGTGTTATTTTAAACAAGCCTATAGTGTAATAGAAGCCTATTGTTTTTTTTCAAGTCCTGTTTGAAAGTGTTATTTAAAACAAGCCTATAGTGTAATAGAAGCCTATTGTTCTTTTTTCAAGTCCTGTTTGAAAGTATTATTTTAAACAAGCCTATAGTTTAATAGAAGCCTATTGTTCTTTTTTCAAGTCCTGTTTGAAAGTGTTATTTAAAACAAGCCTATAGTGTAATAGAAGCCTATTGTTCTTTTTTCAAGTCCTGTTTGAAAGTGTTATTTAAAACAAGCCTATAGTGTAATAGAAGCCTATTGTTCTTTTTTCAAGTCCTGTTTGAAAGTGTTATTTTAAACAAGCCTATAGTGTAATAGAAGCCTATTGTTCTTTTTTCAAGTCCTGTTTGAAAGTGTTATTTAAACAAGCCTATAGTGTAATAGAAGCCTATTGTTCTTTTTTAAAGTCCTGTTTGAAAGTGTTATTTAAACAAGCCTATAGTGTAATAGAAGCCTATTGTTCTTTTTTCAAGTCCTGTTTGAAAGTGTTATTTTAAACAAGCCTACGGTGTAATAGAAGCCTATTGTGCTTTTTTCAAGTCCTGTTTGAAAGTATTATTTAAACAAGCCTATAGTGTAATAGAAGCCTATTGTTCTTTTTTCAAGTCCTGTTTGAAAGTGTTATTTTAAACAAGCCTACAGTGTAATAGAAGCCTATTGTTCTTTTTTCAAGTCCTGTTTGAAAGTATTATTTTAAACAAGCCTATAGTGTAATAGAAGCCTATTGTTCTTTTTCAAGTCCTGTTTGAAAGTGTTATTTAAAACAAGCCTATAGTGTATTAGAAGCCTATTGTTCTTTTTTCAAGTCCTGTTTGAAAGTGTTATTTAAAACAAGCCTATAGTGTAATAGAAGCCTATTGTTCTTTTTTCAAGTCCTGTTTGAAAGTGTTATTTAAACAAGCCTATAGTGTAATAGAAGCCTATTGTTCTTTTTTCAAGTCCTGTTTGAAAGTGTTATTTAAACAAGCCTATAGTGTAATAGAAGCCTATTGTTCTTTTTTCAAGTCCTGTTTGAAAGTGTTATTTAAACAAGCCTATAGTGTAATAGAAGCCTATTGTTCTTTTTTCAAGTCCTGTTTGAAAGTGTTATTTTAAACAAGCCTACAGTGTAATAGAAGCCTATTGTGCTTTTTTCAAGTCCTGTTTGAAAGTATTATTTAAACAAGCCTATAGTGTAATAGAAGCCTATTGTTCTTTTTTCAAGTCCTGTTTGAAAGTGTTATTTTAAACAAGCCTACAGTGTAATAGAAGCCGATTGTTCTTTTTTCAAGTCCTGTTTGAAAGTATTATTTTAAACAAGCCTATAGTGTAATAGAAGCCTATTGTTCTTTTTCAAGTCCTGTTTGAAAGTGTTATTTAAACAAGCCTATAGTGTAATAGAAGCCTATTGTTCTTTTTTCAAGTCCTGTTTGAAAGTGTTATTTAAACAAGCCTATAGTGTAATAGAAGCCTATTGTTCAAAATTCTTGATGCTGGAATTTAAACCATTAAAAAGTACTTTTTTGGTAACATAATGTGTTGTGTGTCTGTAGAGAAGCTTCTTTTTTTAAGCAAGTCTTCTGGGTGATTGCCATGTCCTGGTTTGACAGCCTCTCTCAAAAGTGAAGCAAACAAGTGAGGAAGATGATGGATTTCCCCCACTTTGTGTGTTCATAAGTAGACAAGTTGGAAGACATAATAACTGTTATAGAACATTGTTAAAAATCCATTTTGCCTCCTAGAGAAGCTTTACTGACAAAAAAACAAACACAAAAAAAAGTCAACTCCATCCTTCCAGGAGAGGTAGTCATGGAGCTTATTCAGTTCCGCTCCCAAAGGGCTTCAGACGGCTAACAAAACTCGCCTTACTTCTGCTCTAATGGACTCCCACAATGCTGTTCACATGCAGCACTACGAGTGGGAGCGTCCATCTCTTGGTTGGGCATTAAACATCTTCCCAAACATAACTTAATGTTATTGATAAGAAGCAGTTTCTGCCATCTTAATTAAGTAAGGGCATGCAAACGAGGTGCCATTTTCCCTTCATGTCATTTCTGGATGAATAGAATAGAATAGAATAGAATAGAATAGAATAGAATAGAATAGAATAGAAAGTACTTTATTGATCCCTGGGGGAAATTCAGCAGCACAGTTTGCTCACAATAGACAATAAACACGTAGGTACTTTTTAAATGTGAATAATATAAATACAGTCTATTATACAGCATTATTCACATGTGAATAATATAAATACAGTCTATTATACAGAATTATTCACATGTGAATAATATAAATACAGTTTATTATACAGCATTATTCACATGTGGATAATATAAATACAGTCTATTATACAGCATTATTCACATGTGAATAATATAAAACGGTCTATTATGCAGCATTATGTACATGTGAATAACATAAATAAAGTCTATTATACAGCATTATTCACATGTGAATAACATAAATACAGTCTATTATACAGCATTATTCACATGTGAATAATATAAATACAGTCTATTATACAGCATTATTCACATGTGGATAGTATAAATACAGTCTATTATACAGCATTATTCACATGTGAATAACATAAATACAGTCTATTATGCAGCAATATTCACATGTGAATAACATAAATACAGTCTATTATGCAGCAATATTCACATGTGAATAACATAAATACAGTCTATTATACAGCATTATTCACATGTGAATAACATAAATACAGTCTATTATACAGAATTATTCACATGTGAATAATATAAATACAGTCTATTATACAGCATTATTAACATGTAAATAATATAAATACAGTCTATTATACAGCATTATTCACAAGTGAATAATATAAATACAGTCTATTATACAGCATTATTTACATGTGAATAACATAAATACAGTCTATTATACAGCATTATTCACATGTGAATAATATAAATACAGTCTATTATACAGCATTATTCACATGTGAATAATATAAATACGGTCTATTATACAGCATCTTATTCACATGTGAATAATATAAATGCGGTCTATTATACAGCATTATTCACATGTGAATGATATAAATACAGTTTATTATACAGCATTATTCACATGTGAATAATATAAATACAGTTTATTATACAGCATTATTCACATGTGGATAATATAAATACGGTCTATTATACAGAATTATTCACATGTGAATAATATAAATACAGTTCATTATACAGCATTGTTCACATGTGAATAATATAAATACAGTTTATTATACAGCATTATTTAAATGTGAATAACATAAATACAGTCTATTATACAGCATTATTCACATGTGAATAATATAAATACAGTCTATTATACAGCATTATTCACATGTGAATAATATAAATACGGTCTATTATACAGCATCTTATTCACATGTGAATAATATAAATACGGTCTATTATACAGCATTATTCACATGTGAATAATATAAATACAGTTTATTATACAGCATTATTCACATGTGAATAATATAAATACAGTTTATTATACAGCATTATTCACATGTGGATAATATAAATACGGTCTATTATACAGAATTATTCACATGTGAATAATATAAATACAGTTTATTATACAGCATTATTCACATGTGAATAATATAAATACAGTTTATTATACAGCATTATTCACATGTGGATAATATAAATACAGTCTATTATACAGCATTATTCACATGTGAATAATATAAATACGGTCTATTATACAGAATTATTCACATGTGAATAATATAAATACAGTTTATTATACAGCATTATTCACATGTGAATAATATAAATACAGTTTATTATACAGCATTATTCACATGTGGATGATATAAATACAGTCTATTATACAGCATTATTCACATGTGAATAATATAAAACGGACTATTATGCAGTATTATTTACATGTGAATAACATAAATAAAGTCTATTATACAGCATTATTCACATGTGAATAACATAAATACAGTCTATTATACATCCTTATTCACATGTGAATAATATAAATACAGTCTATTATACAGCATTATTCACATGTGGATAGTATAAATACAGTCTATTATGCAGCAATATTCACATGTGAATAACATAAATACAGTCTATTATACAGCATTATTCACATGTGAATAATATAAATACAGTCTATTATACAGCATTATTTACATATGAATAACATAAATACAGTCTATTATACAGCATTATTCACATGTGAATAATATAAATACAGTCTATTATACAGCATTATTCACATGTGAATAATATAAATACGGTCTATTATACAGCATTATTCACATGTGAATAATATAAATACAGTCTATTATACAGCATTATTCACATGTGAATAATATAAATACGGTCTATTATACAGCATTATTCACATGTGAATGATATAAATACAGTCTATTATACATTTAAGTGCAGTCAAAAAGGAACATATGCACATAAAGGTTTGTGTTGTTGTGTTGTAGCATTAGCATGCTCTGCACACGCGCTCTCTTTGCCAGGCTCCCTCTCTGCTAACTGGTTCCGGCTATATATCCTCCTCCTTGTTGGAATCTTCACAAAAAGAACTTTATCCCGGCGGACAGAAAGAACACTGAGCCGCTTTCTCTTCACTTTGCGGCACATTTGCATGATGCTCTTTCTTCTCTTTCAGCCTGGCCACTCACCTCTGCCAGCACAACAAGTGCGGGAGGCTGGAGTGTTTCTGCCATCAGCACCAGTCAATAGTCCCATCCGGATCCTTGCCTGAGCACACAATTAGCAGTATTTTATACAAAATGCTCCATCCATTCCTACTTTAATTGGTGGAAAACAAGAGCAGGAGCTCATCTAGGCCATGTTCCCTGGATCACTCCTCTGGTCTTTTCATGGACAAATAATACAGCTTGCATTGATACTCGCGCCACAATCAACCCTCAACAAAGTGTTTTATGTTTTATTTTCCAGGCTTTCAGTCATACGAAAGCCGAGATACGTAGTGTTTGAAGGTATGGCATCATGCGCATGTTAATTGCATTTGTTCGTTAAACACACACATACAAAAATGTCGTGTGGTTGGGTCAGTTTCGTCAAAAAAAATGCGAGTGGAAGAAGGAGTTAAATAACTTAAATTTTAGAGTTTACGTTTTTTAAACGTATTATTTATATTCATTTATTTTTGTAAATCCTGTGTATATTGTATTTATATAAGGAGTGTCAAACAATTTCAATATTTTATCACAATAATTGCATATAAACATAACATTTTTGAGTTTACTTTTTTTATATGTATTATTTGTATTTATTTATTTTTGAAATCCTATGTATATTGTATTTATATAAGGGGTGTCAAACATTTTAAATATGTAATCACAATAATTGCAGATAAACATCATAACATTTTTGAGTTTACTTTTTTATATGTATTATTTGTATTTATTTATTTTTGAAATCCTATGTATATTGTATTTATATAAGGGGTGTCAAACATTTTAAATATTTAATCACAATAATTGCAGATAAACATCATAACATTTTTGAGTTTACTTTTTTTATATGTATATTTGTATTTATTTATTTTTGAAATCCTATGTATATTGTATTTATATAAGGAGTGTCAAACAATTTCAATATTTTATCACAATAATTGCAGATAAACATAACATTTTTGAGTTTACTTTTTTTATATGTATTATTTGTATTTATTTATTTTTGAAATCCTATGTATATTGTATTTATATAAGGGGTGTCAAACATTTTAAATATTTAATCACAATAATTGCAGATAAACATCATAACATTTTTGAGTTTACTTTTTTTATATGTATATTTGTATTTATTTATTTTTGAAATCCTATGTATATTGTATTTATATAAGGAGTGTCAAACAATTTCAATATTTTATCACAATAATTGCAGATAAACATCATAACATTTTTGAGTTTACTTTTTTTATATGTATTATTTGTATTTATTTATTTTTGAAATCCTATGTATATTGTATTTATATAAGGGGTGTCAAAAATGTTAAATATTTAATCACAATAATTGCAGATAAACATCATAACATTTTTGACTTTACTTTTTTTATATGTATTATTTGTATTTATTTATTTTTGAAATCCTATGTATATTGTATTTATATAAGGGGTGTCAAACATTTTAAATATTTAATCACAATAATTGCAGATAAACATCATAACATTTTTGAGTTTACTTTTTTATACGTATATTTGTATTTATTTATTTTTGAAATCCTATGTATATTGTATTTATATAAGGAGTGTCAAACAATTTCAATATTTTATCACAATAATTGCAGATAAACATCATAACATTTTTGAGTTTACTTTTTTTATATGTATTTGTATTTATTTATTATTGAAATCCTATGTATATTGTATTTATATAAGGGGTGTCAAAAATGTTAAATATTTAATCACAATAATTGCAGATAAACATCATAACATTTTTGACTTTACTTTTTTTATATGTATTATTTGTATTTATTTATTTTTGAAATCCTATGTATATTGTATTTATATAAGGGGTGTCAACCATTTTAAATATTGTATCACAATAATTGCAGATACACATAACATTTTTGAGTTTACTTTTTTTATATGTATTATTTGTATTTATTTATTTTTGAAATGTATGTATATTGTATTTATATAAGGGGTGTCAAACATTTTAAATATTTGATCACAATAATTGCAGATGAACATCATAACATTTTTGAGTTTACTTTTTTTATATGTATTTGTATTTATTTATTTTTGAAATCCTATGTATATTGTATTTATATAAGGGGTGTCAAACATTTTAAATATTTTATCACAATAATTGCAGATGAACATCATAACATTTTTGAGTTTACTTTTTTTATATGTATTATTTGTATTTATTTATTTTTGAAATCCTATGTATATTGTATTTATATAAGGGGTGTCAAACATTTTAAATATTTAATCACAATAATTGCAGATAAACATAACATTTTTGAGTTTACTTTTTTTATATGTATTATTTGTATTTATTTATTTTTGAAATCCTATGTATATTGTATTTATATAAGAGGTGTCAAACATTTTAAATATTTAATCACAATAATTGCAGATAAACATCATAACATTTTTGAGTTTACTTTTTTTTATATGTATTTGTATTTATTTATTTTTGAAATCCTATGTATATTGTATTTATATAAGGGGTGTCAAACATTTTAAATATTTTATCACAATAATTGCAGATGAACATCATAACATTTTTGAGTTTACTTTTTTTATATGTTTTATTTGTATTTATTTATTTTTGAAATCCTATGTATATTGTATTTATATAAGGGGTGTCAAACATTTTAAATATTTAATCACAATAATTGCAGATAAACATCATAACATTTTTGAGTTTACTTTTTTTATATGTATTATTTGTATTTATTTATTTTTGAAATCCTATGTATATTGTATTTATATAAGAGGTGTCAAACATTTTAAATATTTAATCACAATAATTGCAGATAAACATCATAACATTTTTGACTTTACTTTTTTTATATGTATTATTTGTATTTATTTATTTTTGAAATCCTATGTATATTGTATTTATATAAGGGGTGTCAAACATTTTAAATATTTAATCACAATAATTGCAGATAAACATCATAACATTTTTGACTTTACTTTTTTTATATGTATTATTTGTATTTATTTATTTTTGAAATCCTATGTATATTGTATTTATATAAGGGGTGTCAAACATTTTAAATATTTTATCACAATAATTGCAGATACATATCATAACATTTTTGAGTTTACTTTTTTTATATGTATTATTTGTATTTATTTATTTATTTTTGAAATCCTATGTATATTGTATTTATATAAGGGGTGTCAAACATTTTAAATATTTGATCACAATAATTGCAGATGAACATCATAACATTTTTGAGTTTACTTTTTTTATATGTATTTGTATTTATTTATTTTTGAAATCCTATGTATATTGTATTTATATAAGGGGTGTCAAACATTTTAAATATTTTATCACAATAATTGCAGATAAACATCATAACATTTTTTAGTTTACTTTTTTTATATGTATTATTTGTATTTATTTATTTTTGAAATCTTATGTATATTGTATTTATATAAGGGGTGTCAAACATTTTAAATATTTTATCACAATAATTGCAAATACACGTGATTTGTCACCATTAAGAAGTGTACCCGTTACAGCAGGGGTGTCCAAAGTGCGGCCCGGGGGACATTTGCGGCCCGCAGGTATTTTTTTCACGGCACATTCTAAAAATATGATTAAAAAAAACATAAGAAGTGGTACAAAAGAGCAAACAGGTGAAATGTAACAAGACAATGTTGCAATATTGACTCTAATAACACAAAGCTGCCATGCAGGCTGTTTCTTTCTTTAAAAAATAATAATGAATCAAAATCGATGTCATTATGAATTATTGGCTTATTCAAGGCTCCAATTACGTCACATTGAATAATCCACTTTTAGATATTTTTTGGGGAAAATGTTGCATATTTTGTTTGCCATTTAAAAAACAATTTTTTTTTGGTTTTTTTAAAGAAGGGCCCAGAACGAACAAACGAAAAACTTAAACAACAATACAACTTATAATTGACGGATGGATCTGAACTTCATCTTGAGGCTATTGTGTTAAAAGTAAAAACAAATTATGATTTATTTTTATAAACTTTACTGAGCAGGACCCTTTTGGATCCCCAATAATTTTAGTGGGACTTTTTTTTTTTTTTTTTTTTAAATGTCATTGCTCAAAAAATAATAATGAATCAATGTTGTTATGACTTAATTACCTTTTTAAGGCTCCAATAATTATATAATCTCAAATATTCCACTTTTATTGGGGGAAAATATTGCATATCTTGTGTTTTTTCCATTAAAAAACTGGGTTTTCTTTGACAAAAAGAGCACACAACTTACATTTTTTTAAAATGTATATTGACAGATAGACCTAATGTTGATCTAGAGATTTAAACCTTGAATAATAATAACAATAATAATACTGAATAATTACACATTTTAAATATTTTTTTGACCAAAACCCTTTGGGGAGGCCTGAATGTAAATTATATATATATATATATATATATATATATATATATATATATATATATATATATATATATATATATATATATATATATATATATATATATATATATATATTTTATAGTTTTTTAAAATATAAAATATCAAAATGGCCCCTGCTTGCTTTGATTTTTCGGTGGAAAAAGTTTGGACACCCCTGCTTTACAGAGATGTAAAACCGTTTCGGTACCGGGGTTTCGGTTTGGTTTGGAAGTGTACCGAACGAGTTTCTAAGCTGAAGTCTTAACAAGCTGCTTTGGTTCTTCTGCCTCCGTTTCAGCACCCAGCATTGTCCCACCCACACAACCATCTGATTGGTTACAGACAGAGCGGTAACAGCCAATCAGCAGTGCGTATTCAGAGCGCATGGAGTCAGTGCTTAGCGTTTAGCAGGTAATCATCAGGCTGCGGAATCTCCCCAAATGATAATAAACACCTCCCAGTCAACTACTAGTAACATCACTATGAGCCCGTTGACCTTCTAGAAATATAAAAGGCAGCTCAGCTCGCTCGCAGTCCTGGCTTGAGGTGAAGGCTAATTAGCTTGTAGCGTAACGTTAGCTCATTTTGCGGTATGTGTGTGTGTGTTACGGACAGCAAAGCCCTGTCTGTCTGTTATTTCACTTGACCTTTTTCTGTGTTGATTGAGCTGTGTTGAAGCAGCAAAAAAGGACATTATGTTAAATGAAGAGTTTCCGTCTCTGATAGTTGATATAATAATGTAAGTGCATCAATAAGCCTACATGAACTCCATGGTGTTAAGGGATGAATAGTCTCTCCTATTGCTATTGTACTATTTTTGTCAGCTATAGTTACATGAATCATTAGTAATGGAGCAGCCTAGTTTTGAATGGCAGGGTCCCTGCTGTCACATGTTGATACAAATACAACATTTACATAATAAATCAACTGCAGGCTTCCCAAATGCTGTGATAAATTAAGCATGATGAGTTGACTTGAAACTGTTTAATGTTGCACTTTTTTATATGTAGAAGAAAAGTTTTGTCATTTTATTGAATCTGAGCAACAACTTGAGGCAGTTTAATGTTGATTAACGTGGGCAGAATTATTATAGTGTTCCCAATGTTAAAAGGATAAAGCCATTGTTTACACATTTGGTAAATGAATAACCAAAAAATGTATATTTTGTTGTTTTCTTACTGTACAGAAAATGAACCGAACCGTGACCTCTAAACCGAGGTACGTACCGAACCAACATTTTTGTGTACCGTTACACCCCT
>NC_084740.1:55199578-55217078 GCF_033978785.1 Entelurus aequoreus
ATATCCTTCACGGATTTGTTGAAAACATCCGCAAATGAGAAGGGGATGTTGCTTGCAGCTATCAGCATAGCCATCTTTGTATCGGCATATGTTACACCCTCAGGTCTCCATTTAGCGAGGTGGCCCATAATACTGGACTGTGACCGGCCTGGTGCTTCTCTGACCGTTCATGAGTGACTATATCCACTCGGCCACCGTGTTATGGGTTATAGATAAACCTATGGATAACTGAGACATATCTAATAGTCTCCATTAGGGCTGCAACTAACGATTAATTTGATAATCGATTAATCTGTCGATTATTACTTCGATTAATCAATTAATAATCGGATAAAAGAGACAAACTACATTTCTATCCTTTCCAGTATTTTATTGAAAAAAAAAACAGCATACCGGCACCATACTTATTTTGATTATTGTTTCTCAGCCGTTTGTAAATGTTGCAGTTTAGAAATAAAGGTTTATAAAAAAAAAAAAAAAATTGCCTCTTGTTGCAGCCTTAGTCTCCTTTTCAGGTGAGAGAGGACGCTTAAGGCACGCCCCCAATATTGGCTGGACATTTTGGACATTACTACTTGCCGTAGTTTTGAAGCAATGCATGATGGGAATCCGGATGTTGTGTGTCAGTGTATTAAAGGCCTACTGAAAGCCACTACTAGCGACCACGCAGTCTGATAGTTTATATATCAATGATGAAATCTTAACATTGCAACACATGCCAATACGGCCGGGTTAACTTATAAAGTGACATTTTAAATTTCCCGGGAAACTTCCGGTTGAAAACGTCTATGTATGATGACGTATGTGCGTGACGGCAATGGTTGATACGGAAGTATTCGGACCCATTGAATCCAATACAAAAAGCTCTGTTTTCATCTCAAAATTCCACAGTATTCTGGACATCTGTGTTGGTGAATCTTTTGCAATTTGTTTAATGAACAATGAAGACTGCAAAGAAGAAAGTTGTAGGTGGGATCGGTGTATTAGCGACTGGCTGCAGCAACACAACCAGGAGGACTTTGAGTTGGATAGCAGACGCGCTAGCCGCCGCTAGCCGCCGCTAGCCGCCGCTAGCCGCCGCTAGCCGCCGCTAGCCGACCGCATTGATGATCGGGTGAAGTCCTTCGCCGCGCCGTTGATCGCTGGAACGCAGGTGAGTACGGGTGTTGATGAGCAGATGAGGGCTGGCTGGCGTAGGTGGAGCGCTAATGTTTTTATCATAGCTCTGACGAGGTCCCGTAGCTAAGTTAGCTTCAATGGCGTCGTTAGCAACAGCATTGCTAGGCTTCGACAGGCGGCACAGCATTAACCGTGTGGTTACAGGTCCAGTGTTTGGTTCGGTGTCTCCTGATTGTAGTATTGTTGATCTGCTGTCTATCCTTCCTGTCAGGGGCTTATTTCTTTTGTTTCTATCTGCATTTAAGCACGATGCTATCACGTTAGCTCCGTAGCTAAAGTGCTTCGTCGATGTATTGTCGTGGAGATAAAAGTCACTGTGAATGTCCCATTTCGCGTTCCCGACTCATTTTCAAGAGGATATAGTATCCGAGGTGGTTTAAAATACAAATCCGTGATCCACAATAGAAAAAGGAGAGTGTGGAATCCAATGAGCCAGCTTGTACCTAAGTTACAGTCAGAGCGACAAAAGATACATCCTGCACTGCACTCTAGTCCTTCACTCTCACGTTCCTCATCCACAAATTTTTCATCCTCGCTCAAATTAATGGGGTAATCGTCGCTTTCTCGGTCCGAATGGCTCTGGCTGCTGGTGTAAACAATGGGGAAATGTGAGGAGCCTTTCAACCTGTGACGTCACGCTACTTCCGGTACAGACAAGGCTTTTTTTTTATCAGTGACCAAAAGTTGCGAACTTTATCGTCGATGTTCTCTACTAAATCCTTTCAGCAAAAATATGGCAATATCGCGAAATGATCAAGTATGACACATAGAATGGATCTGCTATCCCCGTTTAAATTAAAAAAATAATAATTTCAGTAGGCCTTTAACTGTTTTAGTCATTCCCAGCTCAATATCAGGTCCCACCCGTGACTCCTTACTTTGCGTAGTGGCAGCGACACCCGGTGAACTTTTGATGCTAAGCCCAAACACGCACTATTTTGTGGACGCCATCTGCTCCACATTTCCCGCGTGTGTTTCTCTGGGTTTCGGTTTGTTTTCTCCATCGTCTGTCCGGGGCAGAAAAAAAAGTTGTGTTTTGCCTCCAGTCAAATCTGGGGCTTGCATGAGTGCTGGGGTGAGCTGCGGTTCAGTAAGAAGAAATGTTCAAAGACGAAACGAGACGACAGTAGAAAAAGGGTCCACGCGATGTGACGTGACGCTTGTGTACTTGGTGAGCACAGAGACCACGTACGTCTTGGCAAGTACTTTCCAAGGGGGGACTTTTATTTAGCACGACTGACGAGACAAAGTATCAGTGCAGCACTCCAAAGAACAATGAAACATTCCTGCTGCGGAAACATCCTGGACCACGTCGCCGCCTGTAAAAGACAACGGACCAGCAAAAAAAAAAACCCAAAACAACAGTTAAATAGAGCCAAAGTGTTGGATTGTGACATTTTCAAGAGAGAAGATGAGGCGGGTGGGGTGGGCGGGGCTTCTTAGGCGGCGCTCACACCGGCGATCCGGACCACAATTAGAAAAAAACGATACCCGGTACACACTTCAGACTGGTGTTTTTGTCATGTGACCAAAGGCTGGGCAGTAACCAACATGCAATAAGGAAGGGGTTAATCATTTTGCAACGCAGTCTGCCGAAAATTATGGAAAGCAGCACTCTACATAGCAACCGATGCCGTGGTCAAAGTTAAAATGCCACACAGCACATTTTAAGTTATTTAATACGCTACCGCCTACTAAATTTGTCATGTTTCATGTGTCGGGTAAACCGTGACCCTTCCTACTGTAAACTGCACATAAGGTAAAGACCTATTACGTGACTCAATTGGACAACTTTTAGGATGTTTCCTCCTGAGAACTAGCAGCAGTGGACATTTGTTTTTTGGTCTTTTTGCCAGCTAAACATTTATAAAACTCAAATATCGTGCAAAAGTTCATTTACTCCATTAATGAGATGAAACTAATTGGCTCCAAACATGCAACTCAAGATATTTCAAGACATGTTTTGATGATTATGGTTTACGGCTTGGAAAAAAAGCTCAAATTGAAAATCTCAGAACATTTTGGGTCGTCAAAAACTGTAAAGTGTGATCATTAAGTGACAGATGATGACTTTATGTCACTTATTAGTTTCACATATGAAGTTGGATTGCTGCCATGAATGGATTATTGCGCAATTGACTGAATAGGAACCTTTCCTCCGCCCATTTTGTGCCCAGCAACACCGTCATTGTGGGCGGGGCCAATGGATCGTCGCCGCTCGTTTAGTCAGCAGAGTTAGCGTCTGTGCTAATTGCTACCTTGTGTGGGTTTTAAATGTTTTTTTTCTTTTTAGCCTTTTAAAAGCATTTTTTCCGAGTTTTGCTCGCTCAACATGAGTCCGAAGAAAGTTTGAAATATTTGTGACGTATCGACAGCGTCGTCGACACTGCCTCCAGGCCGCATCCCCCTTTTTTTCGGCTGCACGTCAAGTAGATTAACCAACCCGGTAAAAGTCATTTCTTTCTCATTTGTCATCAGTGTAGTGAGCTGGTTGTTAAAGTTAAGGAGTTTTGTCATTTTAAAGTGTGAGTGCGCCACAGGGCTAGTGACTCTGTGTGCGTGTCGGCGGCGGCTCGTTGTTGTTGGCCTTTTTTTGTTATTAAACAGAAAGTTGATCCGACTTGTTATGTTTGTTTGATAAACAGTTTATGGGGCTTGATGTTGTGTTCAAAGTGAACAAAATGTTCCTAAAATAGTGACTTTTGTCGAGGCTGGGGCCCATTATTCACGTTCAATAAATAAACTTCTCGATTTACGAACCCTGTTGAAGAACCAATTGAGTTTGTGAATCTGCTGGGTTGAAAACTCAAGTTTATTTGTACATTCTCTTATGTTTACCATCTTCGATTTCATGAACATCTTCTAAAATGCTTTATCTTTTCGTCATTTTTAATCATATTTATTTTTATATTTATTTATTTTTATTCCGTCATTGGTGGAGCTAAGGATAATATTTGAACATTGTTTTTAATATTGTTGTGCAGCACTTTGGAAACATTTTGGTTGTTTACCGTATTTTCCGCACTATAAGGCGCACCTAAAAACCTCCAATTTTCTCAAAAGCTGACAGTGCGCCTTATAATCCGGTGCGCCTTATATATGGACCAAAATTGAGCCACAACAGGTCTCGCAACTACGGGATGCATAATGTAACTCCAGCCTCTACTGTAGCGTCTATTCCAGCGGTCACCAACGCGGTGCCCGCGGGCACCAGGTAGCCCGTAAGGACCAGATGAGTAGCCCGCTGGCCTGTTCTAAAAATAGCTCAAATAGCAGCACTTACCAGTGAGCTGCCTCTATTTTTTAAGTTTTATTTATTTACTAGCAAGCTGGTCTCGCTTTGCCCGACATTTTTAATTCTAAGAGAGACAAAACTCAAATAGAATTTGAAAATCCAAGAAAATATTTTAAAGACTTGGTCTTCACTTGTTTAAATAAATTCATTAATTTTTTTACTTTGCTTCTTATAACTTTCAGAAAGACAATTTTAGAGAAAAAATACAACCTTAAAAATGATTTTAGGATTTTTAAACACATATACCTTTTTACCTTTTAAGTTCCTTCCTCTTCTTTCCTGACAATTCAAATCAATGTTCAAGTAAAAAAAATGTTTTATTGTAAAGAATAATAAATACATTTGAATTTAATTCTTAATTTTAGCTTCTGTTTTTTCGACGAAGAATATTTTTGAAATATTTCTTCAAACGTATTATGATTAAAATTCAAAAAAATTAGTCTGGCAAATGTAGAAAATCTGTAGAATCAAATTTAAATCTTATTTCAAAGTCTTTTGAATTTCTTTTAAAATTTTTGTTCTGGAAAATCTAGAAGAAATAATGATTTGTCTTTGTTAGGAATATAGCTTGGTCCAATTTGTTATATATTCTAACAAAGTGCAGATTGGATTTTAACCTATTTAAAACATGTCATCAAAATTCTAAAATTAATCTTAATCAAGAAAAATTACTAATGATGTTCCATAAATTCTTTTTTAAATTTTTTCAAAAAGATTCGAATTAGCTAGTTTTTGTCTTCTTTTTTTCGGTTGAATTTTGAATTTTAAAGAGTCGAAATTGAAGATAAACTGTTTCAAAATTTAAATGTCATTTTTTTCGTTTTTTTTCCTCTTTTAAACCGTTCAATTAAGTGTAAATATCATTAATTATTAATAATAACATAGAGTTAAAGGTAAATTGAGCAAATTGGCTATTTCTGGCAATTTATTTAAGTGTGTATCAAACTGGTAGCCCTTCGCATTAATCAGTACCCAAGAAGTAGCTCTTGGTTTCAAAAAGGTTGGTGACCCCTGGTCTATTCTATGCGCCTTATAATGCGGTGCACCTTATATATGAACACCGTTTTAAAATAGGCCATTCATTGAAGGTGCGCCTTATAATCCGGTGCGCGGAAAATACGGTAAATGTGCTATATAAATAAAGTGGATTGGATTGGATTGGATGATCTATTTTTCTTGTATTGTGCTGTCGTGTGGATCTGTCTTAGGGCTTTAATGACGCCGCATCAATGTGCTTTAAATAAATGAAATGTACTTATAACAACATTTTCTCTTACTGTCATGTCTGTTGATCATGTTTTGTTTAAGTCATGTTCTGTTTGGTTTTTGGACACTTAGTTCCTGCTTTTTCACTCTTGTTTTGTCACCATAGCAACCCATTAGTTTTCACCTGTCATGTCACGCACCTGTCTCACGCTTTGCACTCGCACACCTGTCACTAATCATGTGCCTGCTATTTAAGCCTGTCTGTTTCTGCTGATCGTCCTGGTCACATTATCCTATCATACCATGCTTCTTCTGACACCCCTGCTACCTCGTTTTGTCTTCATGCTCCCATAGTTCCATGCCAAGTAAGTTTTTGTTTATTGTTCATAGTTTCTGCCTTTGTGCAAGTTTTGTTTCATTAGTCAAGTTTGTTCCCCGCCATTGTGCGCGCCTTTTGTTTGCTTCTTTTTTTGTAGTTTGTTAGTATTTTAATAAATATGTACTCACATTCACGCCTTGCCCGCGCCAACTTTCCTATGTATTCTGTCAATACTTGGACTTTGGCGTGGTTTGTTTTCCCAGAATGCAAAGGAAAGTTGGCGCGGGCAAGGCGTGAATGTGAGTACATATTTATTAAATACTAACAAACTAAATAGCAGGGACATGATTAGTGACTGGTGTGCGAGTGCAAAGCGTGAGACAGGTGCGTGACATGACAGGTGAAAACTAATAGGTTGCTATGGTGACAAAACAAGAGTGAAAAAGCAGGAACTAAGTGTCCAAAAACCAAACAGAACATGACTTAAACAAAACATGAACAACAGACATGACACTTACATGTCCTCTGCAGTGGACATTTGTGTTTTGCATAATAGGGCTAATTTGTAACTCTGACAAAAATTTTAAAAATGAAAAATCCACATCTGAGAAGGCTTTTCCTCCCTTGACAAAAAGACCAGTGTGTTGGAAGCCCGGGTGTGAACGCCGCCTCAAGGCCAGACAGCTTCAGTCAGAGTTCCTAAAGTACTTTCCTTACACTTAGTACAAAAAAAAAAAAAAGACATCTCTACCCGTTAGTGCTTTGTTTTTGTTTTTAAAGATACTATTACATAAATAAACATTTAATTTTTCAGTGTTCACAACAGACAAGTTCCAGTGTGACTGGAAGACTAACATTAACTCCACCGTGTTCCAGTTGGCAGCAACAAGAGTTTTTTGGTCCACCTTGCAGAGAACGTGTCAAGTCTTACGTGCCGAGTCCTGCGCCGTTTTTTTTTTAAAAATTGTCCCGTGACGTCACTCGTGCGCCCCGGTCCTGTGACGCCACCGCGTACATCCTCACGTCCTGTTGGGGCAGGGGTGGGGGGGGGGGGGATCTCCGACTGGTGTTTGTTTCCGATTGTGGTGTGCAAAACGGTGCAGTGAAGAGCCGAGGCCGCTTCTTAACGGGACAAGAAAGGTGGCCCCCTCCTCCTGGTGTCCTACTTGCAGGTGAAGACCTCCGTCCGCTCGCTGCAGGTGTTGCACTTGACGAAGCAGCACCACTGGAACTTACAGTTGCACTGCCACACTTTGGTATACTGGTGCGTGTTGTAGCCCCGCCCGCAGCACATCAGGTCGCAGCCGTCCGTGTGCGGCGAGGTGCGGTTGCAGAGGCGGCCCCGCGTGCCCACGCTGCCCGTGGCCGCGTCCTCCTCGCAGTAGTTGGGCGACCTCTCGATGAAAACGAGGTCCGTGTCCATGGGCTTGCGGTAGCCCTGAGTCTGCTTCACCTTCAGGTGGGTGGGCTGGCGCAGGCGGCTGGCCCGCACCACCTCCACGTGCACCGCCTCCTTGTACTTGTCCTTGAGGACGTACCCGATCTCCCGGAACTTGGGGAGCGTCGTCCAGCACGTCTTGGTGGTGCAGGAGCCCGACACGCCGTGGCACTTGCACTCCAGCTTCATCCTTTCTTCCAGGACCTGCGGGGGTGACACACATGACATTTAGAGTTCCCCCGCTATGTCCAGAGAGCTTATGAGCACCAAGCATGACACAAATATTTCATCACCCTCACTTCTTTGCTACACTTTGAGGCGAAGTGGAACTACCACTTCATGAAGGACAGCCTTGTACAAAACGAAACAGCAAAAAACACAAAGAGGCTTCACTACACATCTAGAATTTAAGTTTGGAGCTTTCATGGACCCACCACTTCATGGAGGACAGCCTTGTAAAAAGAAAAAAAATAGGCTTTTCTACACATCTTAAATTCAAATATCATGGACCCACCACTTCATGGAGGACAGCCTTGTAAAAAGAAAAAGAAATAGGCTTCTCTACACATCTTAAATTCAAATATCATGGACCCACCACTTCATGGAAGACAGCATTGTAAAATTAAATAAAAAAAATAAATAAAAAAAGTTTTCACTACACATCTTAAATTCAAGTATGGCGCTTTCATGGACCCACCACTTCATGGAGGACAGCATTGTAAAAAGAAAATAATAGGCTTCTCTACACATCTTAAATTCAAATATCATGGACCCACCACTTCACGGAGGACAGCCTTGTAAAAATAAAAATAAATAGGCTTCTCTACACATCTTAAATTCAAGTATGGCGCTTTCATGGACCCACCACTTCATGGAGGACAGCCTTGTAAAAAGAAAAAAAATAGGCTTTTCTACACATCTTAAATTCAAATATGATGGACCCACCACTTCATGGAGGACAGCCTTGTAAAAAGAAAAAAAATAGGCTTATCTACACATCTTAAATTCAAATATCATGGACCCACCACTTCATGGAGGACAGCTTTGTAAAAAGAAAAATAAATAGGCTTCTCTACACATCTTAAATTAAAGTATGGCGCTTTCATGGACCCACCACTTCATGGAGGACAGCCTTGTAAAAAGAAAATAATAGGCTTCTCTACACATCTTAAATTCAAATATCATGGACCCACCACTTCATGGAAGACAACCTTGTAAAAAGAAAATAATAGGCCTCTCTACACATCTTAAATTCAAATATAATGGACCCACCACTTCATGGAAGACAGCATTGTAAAATTAAATTAAAAAAATAAATAAAAAAAGGCTTCATTACACATCTTAAATTCAAGTATGGCGCTTTCATGGACCCATCACTTCATGGAGGACAGCATTGTAAAAAGAAAAAAAAAAAAGCTTCTCTACACATCTTAAATTCAAGTATGGCACTTTCATGGACCCACCACTTCATGGAAGACAGCCTTGTAAAAAGAAAAAAAAATGGGCTTTTCTACACATCTTAAATTCAAATATCATGGACCCACCACTTCATGGAGGACAGCCTTGTAAAAAGAAAAATAAATAGGCTTCTCTACACATCTTAAATTCAAGTAAGGCGCTTTCATGGACCCACCACTTCATGGAGGACAACCTTGGAAACAGAATACAAATAGGCTTCTCTACACATCCTAAATTCAAATATGGAACGTTCATGGAACCACCACTTCATGAAGAACAGCCTTGTAAAAAACAACACAGCAAAAACAGAAAGAGGCTTCACTACACAGCTTCAATTTAAGTATGGAGCTTTCATGGACCCACCACTTCATGGAGGACAACCTTTTAAAAAGACAAAATGAGGCTTCACTACACAGCTTAAATTTACATATAGTGCTTTCATGGAACCACCACTTCATGGAGGACAACTTTTTTTAAAAACAAAACAAGAAAAAAAAGCTTCACTACACATCTTCAATTTAAGTATGGAGCTTTTCATGTATCCACCACTTCATAGAAAACAACCTTGTTTAAAAAAAGGCTTCACTACACATCTTCAATTCAAGTATGGCGCTTTCATGGATCTACCACTTCATGGAGGACAACATTGTAAAACAAAAGGCTTCGCTACACATCCTCAATTCAAGTATGGATCCATCACTTCATGAAGCACAGACTTAAACAAATAAAAATAAATAAAAAGAGGCTTCACTACACATCTTAAATTTAAATATGGAGCTTTTCATGGGTCCACCACTTCATGGAGCACAGCTTTGGAAGCAAACAACAAGAGCAGGCTTTGCTACACGTCTTAAAATAATTCTGTGTACATGTTATTTATTTAATTTCAACTTGACCTAACCAGGAACAAACTCTCATTGAGATGAAGTGTCTATTAGTCAAATGACATGTCTAAATGTCTAAATTAAATGTTTATTAGTCAAATGACATGTCTAAATGTCTAAATTAAATGTGTATTAGTCAAATGACATGTCTAAATGTCTAAATTAAATGTCTATTAGTCAAATTACATGTCTAAATGTCTAAATTAAATGTATATTAGTCAAATTACATGTCTAAATGTCTAAATTAAATGTCTATTAGTGTCTATTAGTCAAATGACATGTCTAAATGTCTAAATTAAATGTTCATTAGTCAAATGACATGTCTAAATTAAATGTCAGTCAAATTACATGTCTAAATGTCTAAATTAAATGTCTATTAGTCAAATGACATGTCTAAATGTCTAAATTAAATGTCTATTAGTCAAATTACATGTCTAAATGTCTAAATTAAATGTCTATTAGTCAAATGACATGTCTAAATGTCTAAATTAAATGTCTATTAGTCAAATGACATGTCTAAATTAAATGTTTATTAGTCATATTACATGTCTAAATGTCTAAATTAAATGTCTATTAGTCAAATTACATGTCTAAATTAAATGTTTATTAGTCAAATTACATGTCTAAATGTCTAAATTAAATGTCTATTAGTCAAATTACATGTCTAAATTAAATGTTTATTAGTCAAATTACATGTCTAAATGTCTAAATTAAATGTATATTAGTCAAATGACATGTCTACATGTCTAAATTAAATGTCTATTAGTCAAATGACATGTCTAAATGTCTAAATTAAATGTTTATTAGTCAAATTACATGTCTAAATGTCTAAATTAAATGTCTATTAGTCAAATGACATGTCTAAATGTCTAAATTAAATGTTTATATGTCAAATTACATGTCTAAATGTCTAAATTAAATGTCTATTAGTCAAATTACATGTCTAAATTAAATGTTTATTAGTCAAATTACATGTCTAAATGTCTAAATTAAATGTATATTAGTCAAATGACATGTCTACATGTCTAAATTAAATGTCTATTAGTCAAATGACATGTCTAAATGTCTAAATTAAATGTTTATTAGTCAAATTACATGTCTAAATGTCTAAATTAAATGTCTATTAGTCAAATGACATGTCTAAATGTCTAAATTAAATATTTATATGTCAAATTACATGTCTAAATGTCTAAATTAAATGTCTATTAGTCAAATTACATGTCTAAATGTCTAAATTAAAGGCCTACTGGAATGATTTTTTTTTATTTAAACGGGGATAGCAGATCTATTCTATGTGTCATACTTGATCATTTCGCGATATTGCCATATTTTTGCTGAAAGGATTTAGTATAGAACAACGACGATAAAGATTGCAACTTTTGGTATCTGATAAAAAAAAGGCTTGCCCCTACCGGAAGTAGCGTGACGTAGTCAGTTGAACATATACGCAAAGTTCCCTATTGTTTACAATGATGGCCGCATGAAGTGAGAGAGATTCGGACCGAGAAAGCGACAATTTCCCCATTAATTTGAGCGAGGATGAAAGATTTGTGGATGAGTAAAGTGCAAGTGAAGGACTAGTGGGGAGTTGAAGCTATTCAGATAGGGAAGATGCTGTGAGAGCCGGGGGTGACCTGATATTCAGCTGGGAATGACTACAACAGTAAATAAACACAAGACATATTTATACTCTATTAGCCACAACACAACCAGGCTTATATTTAATATGCCACAAATTAATCCTGCATAAAAACACCTGCGTGTTTGTTACGCTAGCTCCTAGCTCCTCTGCTAGCTCCTAGCTCCATAAAACACGCCAATACAATTCAAACACCTGATCAACACACACAATCACTCAGCCCAAAAGACCGTTCACCTAACCCAAGGTTCATAAAGCTTATATATTTTTAAAAAGTTACGTACATACGCAAAAAAAAGTTGCGCACATACGGTCAAGCGATCAAATGTTTAGAGGCCAAAGCTGCATACTCACAGTAGCACGTCTGCGTCTTTGTCATCCAAATCAAAGTAATCCTGGTAAGAGTCTGTGTTGTCCCAGTTCTCTACAGGCGTCTGTGTATCGAAGTCAAAAGTCCTCCTGGTTAGAGTCTCTGTTATCCGAGTTCTTCCATCTTGACTGCATCTTTCGGGAATGGAAACAAAGAAGCGCCGGCTGTGTACTGTTGTTGCTGACTACGTTCGAAAAATACGTCCATTTCGCACCGACAACTTTCTTCTTTGCTTGCTCAGCTTCCTTCTCCATAATGCAATGAACATGATTGCAACAGATTCACGAACACAGATGTCCAGAATACTGTGGAATTATGAAATGAAAACAGAGCTTTTTCGTATTGGCTTCAATGTGGAAGGCATACCCGTGTTCGCCGGGCTACGTCACGCGCATACGTCATCCTCAGAGGCGTTTCGAACCGGAAGGTTAGCGGCAAATTTAAAATGTCACTTTATAAGTTAACCCGGCCGTATTGGCATGTGTTATAATGTTAAGATTTCATCATTGATATATAAACTATCAGACTGCGTGGTCGGTAGTAGTGGGTTTCAGTAGGCCTTTAAATGTCTATTAGTCAAATTACATGTCTAAATGTCTAAATGAAATGTCTATTAGTGTCTATTAGTCAAATTACATGTCTAAATGAAATGTCTATTAGTCAAATTACATGTCTAAATGTCTAAATTAAATTTATATTAGTCAAATTATATGTCTAAATGTCTAAATTAAATGTATATTAGTCAAATGACATGTCTAAATGTCTAAATGAAATGTCTATTAGTGTCTATTAGTCAAATGACATTTCTATATGTCTAAATAAATGTCTATTAGTCAAAGGAGTCCTGGCCAAGAGGCAGCAGTAGAAGACAAAGCTGCATCATAAACAACAACAAACACATCAATACATTAAAAACAAGTCAACAAAGTTTCCTCTCCTGCTTTCAAATAATTTGTAATAGGCTTAAAGAACGAGAAAGATAAAAAATAATACTAATATAAAAATGATAATATATTAGATATTCCAAAGACATTTTTGACTATTGGAAAATGAATGACTGCTGCTCTGTCAGAATGCGCTGACTGAGCACTGTTCAAAATGTCCTTTTCTTCAATCTATGTTGACATTTTCACTCACTGCTGCAGCCTGAGACTTTCTGACTTCCAACTTTGACAAATGACAAACTCGTGTACTTTGCAGGAAAAAAGCTGTGCTTATATTATAAAGTCAACTCATTTTAATGTGGACAATTAGCAGTTAAAAACAACAATGATGTTCTCGGCTTTCGTCCCTTCAAATCTCCCACTTGAAACTGAACAGTGACCTTTAAACGACAAAATGTTGACTTCATCCTCAACTGTCGCCAAACTTCTATTTGATAGTATCCATTCATTCATTTGATAAAGCAGCTGCTGCACTGGGTCATAAACAGTTCAAACAAAAAGGGGCTTGGAGCGGTGTCAGGTTTGCCCCCTCTCTGCTTGAAGATTTCGGGTCCTGATAAAGCCCTTCCCGTGGCTGTCCAAGATCTGAGAAAACGACACCTCTACGGCGCATTCTATCGCACACAGTGGACGTTTACAAGCTGTCCGCCTTTTGCTTGATAAGATCAAAGACAGCTTTGTGGATCGTAACCACAGGCTGCAGGGCAACCTGAACTCAAAGCAAACAAGTGGTGTGATAACTTATGTACAATTATTCTGACAAGAACCCACTGGAATAGTCACGATGTTGCAAGTAAAACTGACTTTTATCGCCAATACAGACACATCAGCAAAGCAATGATTTGGAACAGAAATACTACTAATACTACATCACCCTCATGACTTATTTTATGCTGAAATACATGCTTTTTTAATAAATACAATTACACCTAGCGATACTTGTTATTGTTTACAAACTCAGGAACAGTACAGTACCACACACACACACACGCACACATTCTTGTATTTGTTACCTTCTTGAGACCACCCTTTTTAGGTATATAAAGAAGTGTATTTACAACATTAATAATATACATAGTATGCAAATATAAAAAAGCTTGTTGTGAAAAATGAGTTGGAATTTCACAAGAAAAAGGTCACAATTTCACAAGTGAAACTTTGAATTTTTTGCAGTATTATAAGAAAAGTTGTCATTTTACTCAATGCAAGTCAAAATTTTAAAAGGAATATTAAACATTTGTGAAATATGATGATAAAAGTTGGAGTTTTACTCATCGCAAGTCAACATTTTTCAAGAAAATGCCTAAAACTTTGGCAATTTTATGAAAAGAGTCGTAAGTTTACTCGAAAAAAGTCACAATTGTATAACAACTTCAAAATCGGAATTTTACTTGGCAAAAGTCATAATTTTACTCAAAAAATGTCACAGTTTTACAAGAACAACCAAAAAAATTGGCAATATTGTGATAACAATCATTGGTACTTAAAACTCAGAATTTTATAGAACAAATGTCACCACTTTGCCTTGAAAAGTAATCATTGCACATTAAAAAAAGTAATAATTTTATGAGAAAATATTGCAATATTACAGAAACAGAAAGAATATGAGAAATTGCTCCCAAATTTATAAGAAAAAAGTCGACACATTGTGGTTTTTATTTTTATTTTTTGTTTGTAATTGGTTTTTATTATTCATTATTTACTTGAAGTTATTACAGTATGTCTCTGTATACATATTTATTTTACTTGTTCTATTAATTTTGGCCAATGGGGGCAAATTTCAATTTCTTACACACACTTGTTATTTCATATGTTGGCCAGAGGGGGAGCACTTCAAATGTTTATACACACCTCCTTTTTGGGACCACCCTCATTTTCAGAATAGTTTTTATTTTCTTGCTATTGTTTGAGAACGGGCTCACAAACTAGGATTTGTTCTTGGTGCAACAAAAAACACACAATAGGTCATACAATGAGCTGTTTTGATAGATGTCACCACAAATGAGACATTGTCTATTAGATGCAATGTTATTGGGACCAGGATTTATGTTCACACCTCCTCATGTGGAAGATACTTTGCATTCTTCATGTCTCAAGAAGGGTAGAAATACAACAACACACACACACACACACAGTGAGAGAGAGGGGGTAGTTGTTCAATGATTGTCTGCAGACTTTGGTTGTCCGGTGCTGTCAGGATTCCCAAAAATGTAAAACACACAAAAAAAGCCACAAGGAATGTGAAGCTCGGAGGTTCCTGACAACTGAATGGAAACATCTACTTACATCTACTTACATCTACTTACATCTACTTACATCTACTTACAGAGTGTCCCTCAAAAGCCTCTCATCTGTTACACACACCAGGGAAAATATCCTTTTTATCAGCTCATTGTCCTGATTCTATGACTGCTGATTCTATGACTGCTGATTCTATGACTGCTGATTCTATAACCGCTGATTCTATAACCGCTGATTCTATGACTGCTGATTGTATAACTGCTGATTCTAAGACTGCTGATTCTATAACCCCTGATTCTAAGACTGCTGATTCTAAGACTGCTGATTCTAAGATTGCTGATTCTAAGATTGCTGATTCTAAGACTGCTGATTCTATAACCCCTGATTATGTGACTGCTGATTCTATGACTGCTGATTCTATGACTGCTGATTCTATAACCGCTGATTCTATAACCGCTGATTGTATAACTGCTGATTCTAAGACTGCTGATTCTAAGACTGCTGATTCTAAGACTGCTGATTCTATAACCCCTGATTCTATAACCCCTGATTCTATAACCCCTGATTCTAAGACTGCTGATTCTAAGACTGCTGATTCTAAGACTGCTGATTCTAAGACTGCTGATTCTAAGATTGCTGATTCTAAGACTGCTGATTCTATAACCCCTGATTCTAAGACTGCTGATTCTATAACACCTGATTCTAAGACTGCTGATTCTATAACACCTGATTCTAAGACTGCTGATTCTAAGACTGCTGATTCTAAGACTGCTGATTCTATAACCCCTGATTCTATAACCCCTTATTCTAAGACTGCTGATGCTAAGACTGCTGATTCTATAACCCCTGATTCTAAGACTGCTGATTCTAAGACTGCTGATTCTAAGACTGCTGATTCTATAACCCCTGATTCTAAGACTGCTGATTCTATAACTGCTGATTCTATAACCCCTGATTCTAAGACTGCTGATTCTAAGATTGCTGATTCTAAGACTGCTGATTCTAAGACTGCTGATTCTATAACCCCTTATTCTAAGACTGCTGATTCTAAGACTGCTGATTCTATAACCCCTGATTCTAAGATTGCTGATTCTAAGATTGCTGATTCTAAGATTGCTGATTCTAAGACTGCTGATTCTAAAACTGCTGATTCTATAACCCCTGATTCTATAACCCCTTATTCTAAGACTGCTGATTCTAAGACTGCTGATACTAAGACTGCTGATTCTATAACCCCTGTTTCTAAGACTGCTGATTCTAAGACTGCTGATTCTATAACTGCTGATTCTATAACCCCTGATTCTAAGATTGCTGATTCTAAGATTGCTGATTCTAAGATTGCTGATTCTAAGACTGCTGATTCTAAAACTGCTGATTCTATAACCCCTGATTCTATAACCCCTTATTCTAAGACTGCTGATTCTAAGACTGCTGATACTAAGACTGCTGATTCTATAACCCCTGTTTCTAAGACTGCTGATTCTAAGACTGCTGATTCTAAGATTGTTGATTCTAAGACTGCTGATTCTATAACCCCTGATTCTAAGACTGCTGATTCTAAGACTGCTGATTCTATAACACCTGATTCTAAGACTGCTGATTCTAAGACTGCTGATTCTATAACCCCTGATTCTATAACCCCTGATTCTAAGACTGCTGATTCTATAACCCCTGATTCTAAGACTGCTGATTCTAAGATTGCTGATTCTAAGACTGCTGATTCTAAGACTGCTGATTCTAAGACTGCTGATTCTATAACCCCTGAGTCTATAACCCCTTATTCTAAGACTGCTGATTCTAAGACTGCTGATTCTAAGACTGCTGATTATAAGACTGCTGATTCTAATACTGCTGATTCTATAACCCCTGTTTCTAAGACTGCTGATTCTAAGACTGCTGATTCTAAGATTGTTGATTCTAAGACTGCTGATTCTATAACCCCTGATTCTATAACCCCTTATTCTAAGACTGCTGATTCTAAGTCTGCTGATTCTATAACCCCTGATTCTAAGACTGCTGATTCTAAGACTGCTGATTCTAAGACTGCTGATTCTATAACACCTGATTCTAAGACTGCTGATTCTAAGACTGCTGATTCTATAACCCCTGATTCTAAGACTGCTGATTCTAAGATTGCTGATTCTAAGACTGCTGATTCTAAGACTGCTGATTCTATAACTGCTGATTCTATAACCCCTGATTCTAAGACTGCTGATTCTAAGATTGCTGATTCTAAGACTGCTGATTCTATAACCCCTGATTCTATAACCCCTTATTCTAAGACTGCTGATTCTAAGACTGCTGTTTCTATAACCCCTGATTCTAAGACTGCTGATTCTAAGACTGCTGATTCTAAGATTGCTGATTCTAAGACTGATGATTCTATAACCCCTGATTCTATAACCCCTTATTCTAAGACTGCTGATTCTAAGACTGCTGTTTCTATAACCCCTGATTCTAAGACTGCTGATTCTAAGACTGCTGATTCTAAGATTGCTGATTGTAAGACTGCTGATTCTATAACCCC
>NC_084740.1:55224578-55259578 GCF_033978785.1 Entelurus aequoreus
ATTCGAAGCGCGATATTATGAGGGACGACTGCGGGGGGGGGGGGGGAAATGTTTTGGGATTGCCCGAACCCCAAACAAACACCTGAAAACCGTGGCGTTACGCAAACATATTCGCCGTTAAGGGGTTAAAAAAAAAAGTATAATTCAGGATAAAGTAGAAAAAATAACAATGAATGAAAAATGATGTTGCTGCCAATCACGATAATCATAATAATAATTAATAATACTTATAATAATAATGGTTACAATAATATTAATTTAAAAAATATGATAAGCTCATTAAAGGAAAATAAATTAGAAAAACATAATTATTTTAATTTGTTTTTTACCAATTAAAAACAGTGCATTTATGTGAACATACAGTATGGTCTTTAAAGGGTTAAACCCCCCAAAATTCTTTTTTGATATATATTTCAGGCTGAAGTAGAAAAAATAACAATGAATGAAAAATGATGTTGCTGCCAATCATGATAGTAATAATCATTATAATAAATACAAATAATAATAATGGTTACAATAACATTAATTTAAAAGTATGATAATAATACGCTAATTAAAAGAAAAATACATTTGAAAAACATAATTATTTTAGGGGTTTTTTCTATTAAAAACAGTGGATTTACTGTATGTGAACATACAGTATGGTATTTAAAGGGTTAAACCCCACAAGTTCATAGTTGATATATATTTCATGCTGAAGTAAAAAAAATAACAATGAATGAAAAATTATGTTGCTGCCAATCATTATAGTAATAATCATAATAATAATAATTAATAATAATAGTTACAATAATATTAATACAAATGATGATATTAGGCTAATTAAAGGGAAATTAATTAGAAAAACATAATTATTTTAGGTTTTTTTTGTATTAAAAACAGTGTATTTATGTGAACATACAGTATGGCCTTTTAAAGGGTTAAACCCCCAAAATTCATATTTGATATATATTTCAGCCTGAAGTAGAAAAAATAACAATGAATTAAAAAGGATGTTGCTGCCAATCATGATAGTAATAATCATAATAATAATGGTTACAATAATATTAATAACAAATGATGATATTAGGCTAATTAAAGAAAAATACATTAAAAAAACATTATTTTAGTTGTGTTTTTTTATTTTCAATTAAAAACAGTGGATTTATGTGAGCATACAGTATGGCCTTTAAAGGGTCAAACCCAACAAGTTTATATTTAATATATATTTCAGGCTGAAGTAGAACAAATAATTAATGAAAAATTATGTTGCTGCCAATAATGATAGTAATAATAATAATAATGGTTAAAAGAATATTAATTAAAATATAATAAAACGCTAATTAAAAGAAAATACATTGAAAAACATTATTTTAGGGGGGTTTTCTATTAAAAAACAGTGCATTTATGTTAAGTTTTTAAAGTTCATATTTGATATATATTTCAGGCTGAAGTAGAACAAATAACAATTAATGAAAAATTATGTTGCTGCCAATAATGATAGTAATAATAATAATAATAATAATAATAATAATGGTTAAAAGAATATTAATTCAAATATAATAATACGCTAATTAAAGGAAAATACATTGAAAAACATTATTTTAGGGGGGTTTTCTATTAAAAAACAGTGCATTTATGTTAAGTTTTTAAAGTTCATATTTGATATATATTTCAGGCTGAAGTAGAAAAAATAACCATTAATGAAAAATTATGTTGCTGCCAATCATGATAGTAATAATCATAGTAATAATTAATAATAATAATAATGGTTACAATAATATTAATACAAATGATGATATTAGGCTAATTAAAGGAAAACAAATTAGAAAAACATAATTATTTTAGTTTGGGTTTTTTTTTAATTAAAAATAGTGCATTTATGTGAACATACAGTATGGTTTTTAAAGGCTTAAACCCCCAAAATTCATTTTTGATATATATTTCATGCTGAAGTAGTTCCAAAACACATTTTTACATCAGTTTTTGGGAAGCTGCCATTTCTAATGATCAGGGTGAAGGTCTTGCTGGCTCTGCATGTAATACAACACTTTCCTTACCTTCCTCCCCGCCTCGTTGTTGTGCAGGTTCATCAGGCGACGCGGCGTCTTCCTGATCTCCCGGGCGTCCACGAAGCGGCGGGAGAACTCGATGCCGTACTTGATGTCGGCGGAGCACCCGCCCCACTTCCAGCCCTCCTCCTGGTTGTAGTAGCCCTGCTTCTCCCGGTCGCAGCCGCATTGGCTCAGGTTGCCCTGGCTGCACGCCGCCGTGATGGCGTGGGCCACGCCCGCCGCCGTGATGGCGTAGGTGAACGCCGCCTCCCGACTGCCTGGAAAGAAGGCGACATGGATGGTTTCTTAGTCAAACGGCTGACATGACAGGTGAGTGCGTGCACCCCGGTCTGACATTTGTGGGCCGTAGCTTGCTTAGAATCTTCTTTTAGCGTCTTTTCCAAAAAAAGCAGCCCTCAGTGGACACACTTAAGTAGACGATGGGATGATTAAACGTCCTTTAAGACCGCATTCTCTGTCCTGACCACAAAGCATTCCTTTGTGATCAGAGAGCTGGGCTGTGGAATGTTTGGTGGAGGTGCTGTCCAAAGTGCTGAATTCCTGGACGGAAGCACCTCCTGTGTGCAGCAACCCTGAAGTGCAAACTGTCCCGTTCAGGTCTGGCTGCCTCAGCGACCACCACGTTAGTCTCCATCCCTGCCAACTTGGGCCTTGGCGTCACAAACACGCGTTGCCGAGCTGCAAGATAATGCTACGCTAAAAAAAAAACTAAAAAAAACGGCCCTCTTTGAAGGAGAAAGTAAGACGGGACAATAATGTCACCTGAACAGCAGTTTTAGCACAACATGATTTTCCATTTAACCACTTTCAAATACATTTGTCGGCACACAGGAATCGTTCACTAATATCCATTTTTGCCATATAAAAAGAGAATACAACAAATTCTTTTCAACTTCTATTAAATTGAATAGACTGCAAAGACAAGATATTTCATGTTCACACTGAGAAACTTCTTTTTTTTTTGCAAATAATCATGAACTTAGAATGTAATGGCAGCAACACATTGCAAAAAAGGCATTTTTACCAGTGTGTTACATGGCCTTTCCTTTTAAAAACACTCAGTAAAGGTTTGGGAACTGAGGAGACAAATTTTTGAAGTGGAATTATTTCCCATTCTTGCTTGATGTACAGCTTAAGTTGTTCAACAGTTTCCCTTCTCATATTTTAGCCTTCACACATTTTCAATGTCTGGACTACAGGCAGGCCAGTCTAGTACCCGCACTTTTACTACGAAGCCACGCTGTTGTAACACGTGGCTTGTCATTGTCTTGCTGAAATAAGCAGGGGCGTCCATGATAACAACATATGTTGCTCCAAAAGCTGTATGTACCTTTCAGCATTAATGACGCCTTCACAGATGTGTAAGTTACCCATGTCTTGGGCACTAATACACCCCCATACCATCACACATGCTGGCTTGTACACTTTGCGCCTAGAATAATCCGGAAGGTTCTTTTCCTCTTTGTTCCAGAGGACACGACGTCCACAGTTTCCAAAAATATTCTGAAGTGTGGACTAGGCAGACCACAGAACACTTTTCCACTTTGCATCAGTCCATCTTAGATGAACTCGGGCCCAGCGAAGCGTTTCTGGGTGTTGTTGATAAATGACTTTGGCTTTGCATAGTAGAGTTTCAACAGATGTAGCGACAAACTGCAGTTACTGACAGTGGCTTTCTGAAGCGAATATTTGCAAAAAATAATAAGTATCTTGTATTTGATTATTGAATATAAGTTTAAAAAAATCATTGTATTCTGTTTATATTTACAAATTACACAACATGACAACTTCACTGCTTTTGGCTTTTGTACTTTTCTACAGTTTCTATCAAGTAATCCATCAATCTCCTTAAAGAGGCTGTTGGCAACGTTCACACAGATGTCAAGAGCAGTGTTTTTTAACCACTGTGCCGTGGCAGATTATCTCATTTCACCTAATAGAGGTTCAAAATATTTTTTGCAAACCAGTAATTATAATCCGCAAATACTGTGCCATTGTTGAGTGTTGGTGCTGTCTAGAGCTCGGCAGAGTAACCGTGTAATACTCTTCCATATCAGTAGGTGGCAGCAGGTAGCTAATTGCTTTGTAGATGTCGGAAACAGTGGGAGGCAGTGTGCAGGTAAAAAGGTGTCTAATGCTTAAGCCAAAAATAAACAAAAGGCGAGTGCCCCTAAGAAAATACATTGAAGCTTAGGGAAGGCTATGCAAAACGAAACTACAACTGAACTGGCTGCAAAGTACTGTGGACGACAGCAAAGACTTACATTACAGCGTGCGGATTAGACGGCGTCCACAAAGTACATCCCAACATGACATGACAATTAATAATGTCTACACTCAAAGAAGGATAGCAACAACTGAAATAGTCTAGATTGCTAAAAAACAAAGTAGATGCGGGGAATATCGCTCAAAGGAAGACATGAAACGTCTACAGGAAAATACCAACAAAACAGGAAAAGCCACCAAAATAGGAGCGCAAGACAAGAAGTAAAACACTACACACAGGAAAACAGCAAATAAGTCAGGGTGTGATGTGACAGGTGGTGACAGTACACCTACTTTGAGACAAGAGCTATAGTGATGCATGCTTGGTTATGCTTTAAAGTCATTTCTAACAATTGCCAGAACAACTTTTGACTGTCAATATCAGCTGCTGAGGTTCATTTTTTATTTTTTCTGCTGCTGGCGGTGTGCTTTCAATGGAAAAAGGTTGGAAAAGACTGGCCTAGAGGGCGCTCACGTTCACCTCTTGTGGCTTCCGGGATGTAATGACCTAACTTTGGATGTTCTTAGCTTATGGTAGCGATTTGGGTAGCCGGTGTTGCAGTACGAAGGGGATTCATACTCGTTGTGGTTTACCTGACACATAAAACGTGACAAATTGGGGAGTTGCACTGTCCACTTTAGCCGCCAGATGGCTTAAAGCTGCAAGCAGCGTTGGTCGGGTCCGCATTTTGGCTGGTGCTAGTACTAGGTGTCCCAATACTTTTGTCCAGTGGTAGTCCTGAGTGAGACCTACATAGAAGTTTTTGTTTCATGTCTCTACGATATTCGTACTGGGAGTTAGAGGAAGTTGTGTCTGTGTTTTTTTCCTAAGTGCCGCTGCACAGTGGTTGTTTTCTTTGAAGGCTCATAAAATCACAGCAGCGTTAGCGCAGCAGGTCTTTGAAGGCTCGTAAAATCAGAACCGTAGCACATATCCAAACTCTTTCGCCAACTTGTAATCAGAAGGGTTCAATCTCTCTCCTGTAGTAGTTTGAAGCCGAAACGACAAACGCGCTCAGAGTAGATAATGTTTGATGTTTGGTGACCGTTTTTTACAAAAATGTAGTTTTGAAGGGGAGATTGCAAACTTCCTGTTGATTTTTGCTGAAGGATGTCAATCTATGAAATGTAGGTCTAAGTGAGACCTACATAGAGGTTTTTGTTTCATGTCTCTAAGACGTTCCTACCGGAAGTTACAAGCAGTTTTGTCTGTGTTTTATTCCTAGGGGGTGCTAGAGCGCAATTTTGAGTTTTGGGGTTCGGTTTTTTATGAGATCGCAATTTCCGCCAGTCCTGATGTGTGTAAAAAGTTTGGTGAGTTTTGAAGTATTTTAAGGGGATAAAATTACAGCTCAAAGAGGCAAAAATGAGTGTTTTTAGTAATTTTTTGTGTCCTAAAATGTGTTTGGTGGCGATTCCAACTTGTTGCTATGTAGAGTGGCGCTTTCCATCGTTTTCAGCAGATTGCATTACACAATGATTACAAGCTAGCCAATGATGTTCTTGCTATATTTGTCTTTGCTTAGAACAAAGTCACAGTGAGCAGGTTGCAAACAGCACTGTAAAGTCACAGCAATGTTGACGGTTTGTTAGGAAGTTCAGTGAGTGTGAGGATTTTATTGTGGATTATTCTTTCAGCATTTTTTTCCTGATGTTTATTTGTTTCAACAATCGGAACTACAACTTGTGATTCAACAATTCGTGTTTCAATGTTAAAACAATTATTTATTTTACAGTAAAAAAAACAAACAAACTGGCAGCTTAGTCGACAGAATTTGACTGTAAAATCTACAAACTTTTCTACACCGAAGTATCGTATATTAAAAATAATTATTTGTACGGTAATATTTGTTTTGTTTTTCTATGGTAAAATTCACGGTTGTTTTAACAGTGCATTACTGTAAATGAAAAAACTGCACCATTTTTTTATTTTTTATTCTTAAAGTAAAATAACTCTTTAAAAAAAAAAAAAAAAATAAAAAAAAAAAAGTGTTTTACTAGAAATGTCCTGTAGGTCCTTCTTTTAACTTGTATTAATGTTGCTTTATAATATTAGTTTTTAAACACATAATTGTCTTTAGCTTGTCTCCTCTTTACTCAATCATTTAAAATGTTTTATAAATACAATAAATTATGTTTTTATTGTAAAATTGAGTCTTAATCGTTTCAATCTGTCACATTTTTCCTATTGTTGGGTAAAAAAAAAAAAAAGCCATCAAAATTCCTTTCCTATTATTAACCACTACTTAGTTTAATTAGTATTCAACTAATTTATAATTAGTATTCAATTGTTAGTACTCTTGGCTAAAATACACCAAAATTGTTTATTTTTGTATAGTAAAATGTATGGTTGTTTTAACAGGCATTATTGTAAATAAAAAAAACTGTACCAAACTGTACTAGCAAAGTTGGGAGAGTGGCCGTGCCAGCAATCTGAGGATTCCTGGTTCAATCCCCACCTTCTACCATCCTAGTCACGTCCGTTGTGTCCTTGAGCAAGACCCTTCACCCTTGCTCCTGATGGGTGCTGGTTAGCGCCGTGCATGGCAGCTCCCGCCATCAGTGTGTGAATGTGTGTGTGAATGTGTGTGTGAATGTGGAAATAGTGTCAAAGCGCTTTGAGTTACTTAAAAAAGGTAAAAAAGCGCTATACAAGTATAACCCATTTACCATTTACCACTTTTGTTGTCTTTTTTTTTACAGTAAAATAACGTTAAAAAAAATAGCATTTTATTAAAAATTTCCTGCAGGTCCTCCTTTTAACTTTTATTGATGTTACTTTAAAATACTATTAGATTTTAATCACATTCTAATCGTCTTTAGCTTGTCTCCGCTCTGTAGCATTTAAATTCCTTAATAAATACAATAAATCATGTTGTTTTTTTTATTTTTTATTTAAAATGAAGTCGTAATCATTTCAATCTGTGGGACTCAAACCTGAGTAGGTATTTTGAACATTTTTGGGACTTTTGTCGACTTTTCCAACTTTCATCCCCCCTCCCCGTGGGACTCGGCTGGGTGTGTTATGGACATTTTGGGCATCCCGGCCGGCGGCGGGACTTGAGGGATTCGAACCTGGGTAGGTATTTTGAACATTTTTGGGGACTTTTGCCGACTTTTTTCACTTTTCTCCCCCACTTCCCTGGAATAAAAGTTGGAAAAGTCGTCAAAAGTCCGAAAAATTTTCCAAATACCTACCCAGGTTCGAGTCCCACAAGTCCCGCCGCCGGCCGCGCAAGTCCCAGGATGCCCAAAATGTCCAAAACGCACCCAACAAAGTACCTCGGGAAGGCGGGGAGAAAAGTGAGAAAAGTCGGAAAAATGTCCAAAAATCACACCCGGGTTCGAGTGCCACAAGTCTTAAGACTTGTGGCACTCCATGTGGGACTCCAACCTGGGTAGGTATTTTGAACATTTTTGGGACTTTTGGCGACTTTTCCAACTTTTATCCCCCCTTTCCGTGGGACTTTGCTGGGTGCGTTTTGGGCATTTTTTGCATCCCGGGACTTGTGCGGCCGACGGCGGGACTCGTGGGACTCGAATCCTGGGAGGTATTTTGGACAAAATTGGGACTTTTGACCATTTTGGCCACCTTTTCCTTTCTTCTTCCCCGCCTTCCTGTGCACCATTGCTGGGTGTGTTTTGGACATTTGGACAAACATAGTTTCAAGCATGTTTTACTCAATATAGGTCATCGAATCTCAGCAACAAGCTGCAATATCTTACTGAGATCATTTAGGACCAAAACACTTAAAACAAGTAAAACACTCTAACATAAAATCTTATGTATGGCCGCACAAGTCCCGGGATGCCCAAATTGTCCATAACACACCCAGCCAAGTCCCACGGGGAGGGGGGATAAAAGTTGGGAAAGTGGGCAAAAGTCCCACAAATGTTCAAAATACCTACCCAGGGTCGAGTCCCACAAGTCCCGCCGCCGGCCGCGATGCCCAAAATGTCCAAAACGCGCCCAGCAAAGTCCCACGGGAAGGCGGGGAGAAAAGTGAGAAAAGTCGATAAAATGTTCAAAAATCAAACCCATGTGGGACTCCAACCTGGGTAGGTATTTTGAACATTTTTGGGGACTTTTGCCGACTTTTCCAACTTTTATCCCCCCTCCCCGTGGGACTCGGCTGGGTGTGTTATGGACATTTTGGGCATTTGAAAATTTTTCGGACTTTTGCCGACTTTTATTGCAGGGAAGTGGGGGAGAAAAGTGGAAAAAAGTCGTCAAAAGTCCCCAAAAATGTTCAAAATACCTACCCAGGTTCGAGTCCCTCAAGTCCCGCCGCCGGCCGCGCAAGTCCCAGGATGCCCAAAATGTCCAAAAAGCGCCCAGCAAAGTCCCACAGGAAGGCGGGGAGAAAAGTGAGAAAAGTCGGTAAATTTTCAAAAACTACTCCATGTGGGACTCAAACCTGGGTAAGTATTTTGAACATTTTTGGGACTTTTGCCGACTTTTCCAACTTTTATCCCCCCTCCCCGTGGGACTCGGCTGGGTGTGTTATGGACATTTTGGGCATTTGAAAATTTTTCGGACTTTTGCCGACTTTTATTGCAGGGAAGTGGGGGAGAAAAGTGGAAAAAAGTCGTCAAAAGTCCCCAAAAATGTTCAAAATACCTACCCAGGTTCGAGTCCCTCAAGTCCCGCCGCCGGCCGCGCAAGTCCCAGGATGCCCAAAATGTCCAAAAAGCGCCCAGCAAAGTCCCACAGGAAGGCGGGGAGAAAAGTGAGAAAAGTCGGTAAAATTTTCAAAAACTACTCCATGTGGGACTCAAACCTGGGTAAGTATTTTGAACATTTTTGGGACTTTTGCCGACTTTTTCCAACTTTTATCCCCCCTTTCCGTGGGACTTTGCTGGGTGCGTTTTGGAAATGTTTTGCATCCTGGGACTCGCGCGGCCGGCGTGGGACTCATGGGACTCGAACCCGGGGAGGTATTTTGGACAAAATTGGGACTTTTGACCATTTTGGCCGCCTTTTCCCCTCTTCTTCCCCGCCTTCCTGTGCACCATTGCTGGGTGTGTTTTTGGACATTTGGACAAACATAGTTTCAAGCATGTTTTACTCAATATAGGTCATTGAATCTCAGCAACAAGCTGTAATATCTTACTGACATCATTTAGGACCAGAACACTTAAAGGCCTACTGAAATTAATTTTTTTTATTTAAAAGGGATAGCAGATCCATTCTATGTGTCATACTTGATCATTTCGCGATATTGCCATATTTTTGCTGAAAGGATTTAGTAGAGAACATAGACGATAAAGTTCGCAACTTTTGGTCGCTGATAAAAAAGCCTTGCCTGTACCGGAAGTAGCGTGACGTCACAGGTTGAAAGGCTCCTCACATTTCCCCATTGTTTACACCAGCAGCGAGAGCGATTTCGGACCGAGAAAGCGACGATTACCCCATTAATTTGAGCCAGGATGAAAGATTTGTGGATGAGGAACGTGAGAGTGAAGGACTAGAGTGCAGTGCAGGACGTATCTTTTTTCGCTCTGACCGTAACTTAGGTACAAGCTGGCTCATTGGATTCCACACTTTCTCTATTTTCTATTGTGGATCACGGATTTGTATTTTAAACCACCTCGGATACTATATCCTCTTGAAAATGAGAGTCGAGAACGCGAAATGGACATTCACAGTGACTTTTATATCCACGACAATACATCGGCGAAGCTCTTTAGCGACGGAGCTAACGTGATAGCATCATGCTTAAATGCAGATAGCAACAAAATAAATAAATCCCTGACTGGAAGGATAGACAGAAGATCATCAACAATACTATTAAACCATGGACATGTAACTACACGGTTAATGCTTTCCAGCTTGGCGAAGCTTAACAATGCTGTTGCTAACGACGCCATTGAAGCTAACTTAGCAACCGGACCTCACAGAGCTATGCTAAAAGCATTAGCTATCCACCTACGCCAGCCCTCATCTGCTCATCAACACCCGTGCTCACCTGCGTTCCAGCGATCGACGGCGCGACGAAGGACTTCACCCGATCATCAATGCGGTCGGCGGCTAGCGTCGGATAGCGCGTCTGCTATCCAAGTCAAAGTCCTCCTGGTTGTGTTGCTGCAGCCAGCCGCTAATACACCGATCCCACCTACAGCTTTCTTCTTTGCAGTCTTCATTGTTCATTAAACAAATTGCAAAAGATTCACCAACACAGATGTCCAGAATACTGTGGAATTTTGAGATGAAAACAGAGCTTTTTGTATTGGATTCAATGTGTCCGAATACTTCCATTTCAAGCATTGACGTCACGCGCATACGTCATCATACATAGACGTTTTCAACCGGAAGTTTCGTGGGAAATTTAAAATGTCACTTTATAAGTTAACCCGGCCGTATTGGGCATGGGTTGCAATGTTAAGATTTCATCATGATATATAAACTATCAGACTGCGTGGTCGCTAGTAGTGGCTTTCAGTAGGCCTTTAAAACAAGTAAAACACTCTCACATAAAATCTGCTTAGAGAGAAGAATGATCTTATCAGACAGCAAATAAGCAAATCTCACCCTTATTTGAGATATTTCCTCTTACTTCCATTTCAGTTTTTGCAGTGCAGTGAGATTAGCCGGGCCGCTGCAGTTTTATCAGAACCATGGAGCTTTCCGCAGCATAATAGCGACCCGCAAGCAAGACGAGGTCACATGACCTCTCCTGGCGGCCTCAAAGGCATCTGGTTTTAAAAGACCTCCGAAACAGAACCCGGCCTCCATTCATGCGTTTGTCCCTTCAAAGGGCCTCTTTTCATGCTGCTTGTGTAATCCACGCACTCGCAAAATATTTGCGGAAGAAATGCTTTTTTACTCCCAGCGCATCGGGCCATGGCGGCGTTCCAGGCTGCTTAAATAGCCCGCACGCTCATAAAGTAGCGTCACTGCAGATGTTTTCCATTTCACTTCATTCACCTCTTGTTAAGAGTCGCCTCGGAACGCTCCTCGCCGACCAGAAACAAGCCACCGCTAGTTTCCTATCCCCGTGCGGCGGCTGCACGACTAATACGCCACCGCAGCTTTGCCCAGTTGGGGACTGACGCACAGCCCGTGGTCACGCACCCACCCCTTAAACACCACCCCACCTTAAACACCACCCCACATACACGCACACACACACTCGCATTTCCACAAGCACAGTATGTCAAGGGACAGAAAGTCAACTTTAGAGTAGTCAATGTACGACTTGGGGGCGGGGGCCATATGCAAAAAAAAATTATCACGATTAATTTTTTTCATATCATCCGATATCGATTATTATCACACATTTTTTAATTTTTTTAAATCAAACCGGCTTGTCACTTACAGGATAGGGATGTACTAGTATAGTATCGGCGTACTAATGAATCCAAAACAGTACTATACTCTGTTTGAAAAGTACCGGTTCGCCATATATTTTTTCCGTCACCTCGTGACATTGCTGGTTTTTACCAGCAGAGGAGCATGTTAGGCAGCGCACACACACGGAGTACTTACAAGCAGACACAGTGTGTAGACAGAAAAGGGAGAACGGACGCGTTTTGGTGTACAAAGTAAAGATAAAGGTGAAGTTATAACACTGAAACACCTCAGGAAGAGGTCCTTTAAGACACGGCTAGCTAGTTAGCGGCTAACGTCCATCCGCAGTGTTTTAGCTACTTCTAAATCACTAATCCTGGCCTCCGTGGCGACAAATTAAGTACGTTTCTTACATGTATCGTTATCACTGGAGGACGAGGAATAGCTAAACATGCTTCACTACACACCCTAGGACAGGCCTGGGCAATTATTTTGCCTCGGGGGAGAAAAAAATGTGTCTGGGGGCCGGTATATCTATTTTTAGGAACACGAATACAAAACCTCACAATTAATGTGTGATTGAAAGCTAAAAACGTTATGACAGACCGCCTTAAAAAACGGAATGGAATTTATTCTTTTTTTTTTACTAATGAGACACCCAGAATGTACATGAAAATAACGAATGTGGGATTTAAAAATATTAACTATGAAGGTTAAAAACACTGAATATTGACAACATATGAACGTCACACTAGGGCTGCAACTACGATTAATTTGATAATCGATAATATGTCGACTATTACTTCGATTAATCGATTAATAATCGGATAAAGAGACAAACTACATTTCTATCCTTTCCAGTATTTTATTGGGAAAAAAAACAGCATACTGGCACCATACTTATTTTGATTTTTGTTTCTCAGCTGTTTGTACATGTTGCAGTTTATAAATAAAGGTTTATTTAAAAAAAAAAAAAAAAAAAAAAATGTAAAAAAAAAAAGCCTCTGCGCATGCGCATAGCATAGATCCAACGAATCGATGACTAAATTAATCGGTAACTATTTTTTTAATCGATTTTTAATCGATTTTAATCGATTGGTTGTTGCAGCCCTTGTCACACCCCCTCTCTCGATCGACCTATTTTACAATCAAACACTTTTATGTTCAAATACTGAACAGATGTTTATTGGGTTAAGGTAAACATCTGTTCAGTATTTGAACAAAAAAGTGTTTGATGAAGCACTCAGACCAGAGGGGCGGTGCTAAAGTGGAACAAAACATACGAGCGCTGAAATAATAGAAAATACAGAAAACTAGGGCTGCAACAACTAATCGATTTAAAATCGATTATAAAAATAGTTGCCGATTAATTTTAGTCAACGATTCGTTGGATCTATGCTATGCGCATGCGCAGAGGGTTTAAAAAAAATAAAAAAAAATAAAATAAAATTTAAAAAAATAAATCTTTATTTATAAACTGCAACATTTACAAACAGCTGAGAAACAATAATCAAAATAATTATGGTGCCAGTATGCTGTTTTTTTCCCAATAAAATACTGGAAAGGATTAAAAATGTAGTTTGTCTCTTTATCCGATTATTAATCGAAGTAATAATCGACAGATTAATCAATTATCAAATTAATCGTTAGTTGCAGCCCTACAAGAAACGAATGATAAGTGTCGTGTGACACATTGTCTATTTGACAGGAGCACTCTGCTGGGGTTTTTTTTTTTTGGAGGACATCCCTTGTCCTTTACCAAACTCGACAATTCAGAGGAAGAGGAGGGTTAATCATTTTGCAATGCAGTCTGCTGAAAATGATGGAAAGCGCCACTCTACACAGCAACTGACCCTGTTGTCAACGTTGGAATTGCCCCAAAATTTCCGATATCTGAGATATTCAACACTAATGTGGATGCCCCGCTGAATGTGTCACTTTTCATGTGTCAGGTAAACCGTGATGAATGGGGCCATGTGAAACCCCTTCCTACTGTATTTAGTTTCCTATGATTACTGTAAAGAGATGCACATTCGGAACGAGGCAAGTCGGCCATAATTTAACCGTGAGGCGTCCTCCCAAACACTTTTATGTTACAATAGGTGGGGTGTAACGGTACGTGTATTTGTATTGAACCGTTTCGGTACGGGGGTTTCGGTTCGGTTCGGAGGTGTACCGAACGAGTTTCCACACGGATATATTAAGTAGCCGCCTCTGCTTCCTTCTGCCTCTGTCTATGTCAGTCCTCTACACAGCACCCAGCATTGTCCCACCCCACACAACCACCTGATTGGTTACAAACAGAGCGGTAACAGCCAATCAGCAGTGCGTATTCAGAGCGCATGTAGTCAGTGCTTAGCGTTTAGCAGGCAATCATCAGGCAGCGGACTCTCCCCAAATGATAATAAACACCTCCCAGTCAACTACTAGTAACATCACTATGAGCCCGCTGACCTTCTAGAAATATAAAAGGCAGCTCAGCTCGCTCGCAGTCCTGGCTTGAGGTGAAGGCTAATTAGCTTTTAGCGTAACGTTAGCTCATTTTACTGTGTGTGTGTGTGTGTGTGTGTGTGTGTGTGTGTGTGTGTGTGTGTGTGTGTGTGTGTGTGTGTGTGTGTGTGTGTGTGTGTGTGTGTGTGTGTGTGTGTGTGTGTGTGTGTGTGTGTGTGTGTGTGTGTTATGGACAGCAAAGCCCTGTCTGTCTGTTATTTCACTTTACCTTTTTCTGTGTTGATTGAGCTGTGTTGAAGCAGCAAAAAAGGACATTATGTTAAATGAAGAGTTTCTGTCTCTGATAGTTGATATAATAATGTAAGTGCATCATTAAGCCTACATGAACTCCATGGTTTTCAGGGATGAATAGTCTCTCCTATAACTATTGTACTATTTTTTCAGCTATAGTTACATGAATCATTAGTAATGGAGCAGCCTAGTTTTGAATGGCAGGGTCCCTGCTATCACATGTTGATAAAAATATAACATTTACATAATAAAAATCAACTACAGCCAAATGCTGTAATAAATTAAGCATGATGAGTTGACTTGAAACTGTTTAATGTTGCACTTTTTATATGTAGAAGAAAAGTTGTGTCATTTTATTTAATCTGAGCAACAACTTGAGGCAGTTTAATGTTGATTAACGTGGGCAGAATTATTATAGTGTTCCCAATGTTAAAAGGATAAAGCCAACACATTTGGTAAATAAATAACCAACAAATGTATATTTTGTTGTTTTCTTACTGTACAGAAAATGAACCGAACCGTGACCTCTAAACCGAGGTACGTACCGAACCAACATTTTTGTGTACCGTTACACCCAAACAGATGTTTATTGGGATAAGGTAAACATCTGTTCAGTATTTGAACATAAACGTGTTTAATTGTGAGGCATTAAAAGCCACAAAATGCAACGGGTCCATCAGACCCACAAACGCTGGCTGAGTAACAACAATATGAACGTTACACAAGGGTTAAAGAATATAACTTAGCTGCCCCAGCTTTAAGAAAAAACAGTAATAAATGCATAAATAAAAGCAAGCAATAGGTGGATTACTGACACAAAAAAAACTGTTGATGTATTTGCGCTGTGCAAATATGGACATCTAAGATGGTGTCACAATCCAACTCCGAGTTCAGAAAGGTTGGACAGAATAGGGCGGGGTGGCCAAAAAAACCACACAAAAAAATGAAACCACACGAGTGTTCTTCAACAACAGCAATGTGTGCGTGCAACAACAGCAAGTGCACTCAGCGTGCCCTCAGCGGAGGAAGGGCCTTCTCCTGGCCAGGAAGCGACTGCGGGGAGGGAGAGGGGAAAAAACCAAAAAAAAAAACCCTCTGAAGATGCTGGCCCCAGAGTCCTGACAGCCCTCCAGGAGGAACCACCCTGGGGTTGCCTCGCTCGCTCGCTGCCAGTGGAAAAACTGGAGTGACCAGAAAAACCTCAGCGAGTTGGATAGAAGCGAGGGAGAAGAATAGGGGGAATATTAAAACAGATGTCTAATGGAGCGTTAGTGGCAAGTGTCTGCCCAGAAGGCTTGGGAGGCCATCAGCGAGTCTGGTACAGGTGGAGACCATGGCGCAGGTGCTTTGAATGCACCTGTTGGATTTACTGTCCTCACCACGGGGACCCAAAAAGATGTCGCGGCTCGCCGCTTGCTAGTGTTCCGCTCTGTTTTTTTTGTTTTTTTTCTGGAACAGGAGGCGGACGGGACAAATTTCTCATGACGCGGCACGGCAGGATTTACGAGCGTCGACGCCGCCTGACCTCGGTCGGCCTCGCTGTCCTCAGCATTACGCTCGGAGTCAGGCCTGCCGACTAAACGGGAGGGAGAATAAACTTCCTCCTCTTTGTACGGACGAAAGCGTTGATTTATCGTACGCCGTCGACGTCTGCAACCCCTTCATCCAGACGCCTCACGGTTAAATTATGGCCGACTTGCCTTTTATGGAATACTTGCTACACTCCATTGTTCTGAATGTGCATCTCTTTACAGTAATGCACAGAGTGAGACCTCTGTCTCTTTACAGTAATGCACAGAGTGAGACCTCTGTCTCTTTACAGTAATGCACAGAGTGAGACCTCTGTCTCTTGCTTCCTGTTTGCCTAAGACAGGGGTCGGCAACCCGCGGCTCCGGAGCCGCATGCGGCTCTTTGACCACTCAGATGCGGCTCAGCTGCATACTTGCCGACCCCCCCCAATTTTCCCAGGAGACTTCTGGATCTCAGTGCCTCTCCTAGTTAACTTACAGGGCAAATATAATCCTATTTTCACTCTGATTACTAAATTAAGGGCGTGCCCTGAATGCACTGCAGTAAAGTAATTGTCCTCTATAGCATTTACAAACAGCGTGCCAGCCCGGCCACATGTTGTATGTAGCTTTTACTTGCACACGTGGGAGACAGCAAAGCATACTTAGTCATCAGCCACACAGCTTACACTGGCGGTAGCCGTATAAAACAACTTTAACACTGTTACGTTACAAATATGCGCCACACTGTGAACCCACAGCAAAAAAGAATGAAAAACACATTTCTGGAGAACATCCCACCGTAACACAACATAAACACAACACAACCAATACCCAGAATCCCATGCAGCCCTAACTCTTCCGGTCTAGATTATACACCCCCGCTACCACCAAACACATCAACCCCCCGCCCCCTCCGTGCGTCGGTTGAGCGGAAGAGTTAGTGCTGCATGGGATTCTGGGTATTTGTTGTGTTGTGTTTATGTTGTGTTACAGTGCAGATGTTCTCCAGAAATGTGTTTGTCATTCTTTTTTGGTGTGGGTTCAAAGTGTGGCGCATATTTGTAACGTAACAGTGTTAACGTTTTTTTTTTACGGCTACCGTCAGTGTAAGCTGTGTGGCTGCTGACCTAGTATGCCACCTGAAGCTGCATTCTACATGTGGTTGAGCAGGTACACTGTTTGAGCAGGCTGTAGATGGCGCCAAAAGCAGTGCCATCACGTCCTGATATCCGGGAGTCTCCCGGAAATAATGAGAGGATTGGCAAGCATGACGCTATCAAGCGCCATTCATTCAAAACTTGCGGGCCGCCCTAATATCAAATTTACATATTAAAGTGCGTGCCGGTGCGTGTGTCTGAGACCCCTGGTTAACATAGCACAAAGCAATTTAAGCTTTGTATGCAGTGTTTATCATTTCAAATTTTTAATTTTTTTTGTGGCTCCCATTATTTTCTTTAATTTGTGAAACTTGCCAAAATGGCTCTTTGAGTGGTAAAGGTTGCCGACCCCTGGCCTAAGAAGACAAAAATAAACGGACATAGCAATTTATTTCAATTTATTGACTACTCTATTGATTGACTTATTGAGTATTAATAGGGGTGTAACGGTACGTGTATTTGTATCAAACCGTTTCGGTACGGGGGTTCCGGTTCGGTTCGGAGGTGTACCGAACGAGTTTCCACACGGACATATTAAGTAGCGTAATGCACGTTGTGTAAACAATGCACACCGAGGCACAACACACGGCATGCTAGCAGCTAACGGGCTAGGATAGACTGACCATACATCCTCTTTTCACCGGACATGTCCTCTTTTTCTTAAATGCCTCAAATGTCCGGCATTTTGAGTTAGGGTTGCGTGTATTTTCAATGTACGTTCAGGGTTAAGAAGGGGTTAAAAACAAAACAAACAGCAGCATTGGTGAGGGAGAGGCAGAGACAGAGAGAGAGCGAGAGTTATGATAAACGTCGCCAGGCTCTGCTTTTTATCCATAGATTTATCACATTTAATTTTTTATTATCTATAGCAGGGGTGTCAAAACCTCCATGTCGATGAATCGTACAGCCCCGGTTTGAACAGTAACACTGTGTTTGAATTAGGGTTGTCCCGAGATCAACATTTTGGTACCGGTAACAAAATGTATTTCAATCCTTTCCAATACTTTTCTAAATAAAGGGGACCACAAAAAAATTTAATTATTGTCTTTATTTTAACAAAAAATATTAGTGTACATGAAACATATGTTTATTATTAATTATTATTATTATTAATTATAATTTAGTCCTTAAATAAAATGTTGAACATACTAGACAACTTGTCTTTTAGTAGTAAGTAAACAAACAAAGACTCCTAATTAGTCTGCAGTAACATATTGTCATTTATACACCTATTATTTTGTACACATTATCAAGGACAAACTGTAAAAAATGTATTATTAATCTACTTCTTCATTTACTGTTAGAACATGTTCAAACGCAGATATTATCTACACCTCTGTTAAAATGTAATAATCACTTATTCTTCTCTTCTTTGATACTTTACATTAGTTTTGGATGATACCACACATTTAGGTATGGATCCGATACCAAGTAGTTACAGGATCATACATTGGTCATATTCAAAGTCCTCACGTCTCCGGGGACGTATTTACCGACTTTATAAACATAAAGGAAAAAAGATTTTGTGATGATACAAAATATTGATGTAATCATTGTATTATCGACTAAATACGCTCTTGTACTTGGTATCATGACAGTGGATGTCAGGTGTCGATCCACCCATGGCATTTGTTTACATTCAGGAGCGCTATCTTTTCTTAGCGGTGACGCCGGTGAGCTATTGCATCCTCCTACGGTGTGTAGTGAAGCACGTTTAGCTATTCCTCGTCCTCCAGTGATAATGATACTTGTAAGAAACATACTTTGTCGCCATGGAAGCCAGGATTGGTATTTAAGTGTTCTAGTTTCATTTTATTGTTAGTTAGGGAACAGGTATGTTTCAAAGGAAGTATAGTACCATTCTTGATTCATTAGTACCATGGTACTTTTCTAGTACCGGTATACCGTACAACGCTAGTTTGAATATAGGACAATAAAACACTCTGCCTAAATAATGAATGAAACACAATTAATTAGATATAATTAAGCGATTCTTTGGCGTAGCAATAATGATACTCATAGCACAGTTTAAGAATCACTGATCTAGAGAGACTGCGGGGTCATCTCTCCAGCACTGCAGGTTTTGCTACTGTTTGTCCATTTGTTGAATCGTTTGTTCCGCTTCAATTCTCGTCCCCTCCCCTTATTCAGACACGCTTTATTTCACAATTTCTAATCCACAAAAAATATGTTCTTGCATTGTGAATAATAGGAATTGTCCTTTAAAAGTTGGGCTAAATTCAAGCAAATTGGAGGTTGACTGGCAATCTGGAAGGGATTTTATTTATTTTTGTGTGTGTTCTACTTTAGCTTCTTCACTTCATTTCAAAAACAAATACAACCCAAGTCGGAGAAGATCCTGTAGTCCAGATGATGACTATTTGAACATTTGAACATTGTGCTGAGTCTGCACTTTCTAACATGTTGGCCCTATACTGTACTGTAACACAACAAGGTCAAAGAAACACATCCAGAGGAGAGAGGGTTAGACTACACACACACACACACACACACACACACACACACACACACACACACACACACAGCGGTAGCTTCTGAATGGCCTCCCTGCCTGTTGATGGAGCAGTGAAGAGGAAAGCTTTTTAAAGGCCATCCCGGACATGCACTCACAACGCCCACACACACACACACACACACACACACACACACACACACACACACACACACACACACACACACACACACACACACACACACACACACACACACACACACACACACACACACACACACACACACCAATCGACTGGGAGTTTTGCAGCTCAGAAAGCACAAGAGAGACCAGACAAATGGCACCATGGTGAACAAAGGCGAAAGTGTCACCTGCTGGCGAGCAACGATCCCTGCACCTGAACACAACATTTGGAGGCAACAACCCTGCACCTGAACACAACATTTGGAGGCAACAACCCTGCACCTGAACACATTTGGAGGCAACAACCCTGCACCTGAATGCAAAATTTGGAGGCAACAACCCTGCACCTGAACGCAACATTTGGAGGCAACAACCCTGCACCTGAACACAACATTTGGAAGCAACAACCCTGCACCTGAACACAACATTTGAAGGCAACAGTCCCTGCACCTGAACACAACATTTGAAGGCCACAGTCCCTGCATCTGAACACATTTGGAGGCAACAACCCTGCACCTGAATGCAAAATTTGGAGGCAACAACCCTGCACCTGAACGCAACATTTGGAGGCAACAACCCTGCACCTGAACACAACATTTGGAAGCAACAACCGTGCACCTGAACACAACATTTGAAGGCAACAGTCCCTGCACCTGAACACAACATTTGAAGGCCACAGTCCCTGCATCTGAACACAACATTTGGAGGCAACAACCCTGCACCTGACACATTTGGAGGCCACAGTCCCTGCACCTGAACACAACATTTGGAGGCAACAACCCTGCACCTGAACACAACATTTGGAGGCAACAACCCTGCACCTGAACGCAACATTTGGAAGCAACAACCCTGCACCTGAACACAACATTTGGAGGCCACAGTCCCTGCATCTGAACACAACATTTGGAGGCCACAGTCCCTGCACCTGAACACAACATTTGGAGCCAACAGTCCCTGCACCTGAACACAACATCTGGAGGCAACAACCCTGCACCTGAACACAACATTTGGAGCCAACAGTCCCTGCACCTGAACACAACATTTGGAGGCCACAGTCCCTGCATCTGAACACAACATTTGGAGGCAACAACCCTGCACCTGAACACAACATTTGGAGGCAACAACCCTGCACCTGAACACAACATTTGGAGGCAACAGTCCCTGCACCTGACACAACATTTGGAGGCAACAGTCCCTGCACCTGAACACAACATTTGGAGGCCACAGTCCCTGCACCTGAACACAACATTTGGAGGCAACAACCCTGCACCTGAACACAACATTTGGAGCCAACAGTCCCTGCACCTGAACACAACATCTGGAGGCAACAACCCTGCACCTGAACACAACATTTGGAGCCAACAGTCCCTGCACCTGAACACAACATTTGGAGGCAACAGTCCCTGCATCTGAACACAACATTTGGAGGCCACAGTCCCTGCACCTGAACACAACATTTGGAGGCAACAACCCTGCACCTGAACACAACATTTGGAGGCAACAACCCTGCACCTGAACACATTTGGAGGCAACAACCCTGCACCTGAACACAACATTTGGAGACAACAGTCCCTGCACCTGAACACAACATTTGGAAGCAACAACCCTGCACCTAAACACAACATTTGGAGGCAACAGTCCCTGCACCTGAACACAACATTTGGAGGCAACAGTCCCTGCACCTGAACACAACATTTGGAGGCAACAGTCCCTGCACCTGAACACAACATTTGGAGGCAACAGTCCCTGCACCTGAACACAACATTTGGAGGCAACAACCCTGCACCTGAACACAACATTTGGAGGCCACAGTCCCTGCATCTGAACACAACATTTGGAGGCAACAGTCCCTGCACCTGAACACAACATTTGGAGGCAACAGTCCCTGCACCTAAACACAACATTTGGAGGCAACAACCCTGCACCTGAACACAACATTTGGAGGCCACAGTCCCTGCATCTGAACACAACATTTGGAGGCAACAGTCCCTGCACCTGAACACATTTGGAGCCAACAGTCCCTGCACCTGAACACAACATCTGGAGGCAACAACCCTGCACCTGAACACAACATTTGGAGCCAACAGTCCCTGCACCTGAACACAACATTTGGAGGCAACAGTCCCTGCACCTGAACACAACATTTGGAGGCCACAGTCCCTGCACCTGAACACAACATTTGGAGGCAACAACCCTGCACCTGAACACAACATTTGGAGGCAACAAAACTGCACCTGAACACAACATTTGGAGGCCACAGTCCCTGCACCTGAACACAACATTTGGAGGCAACAACCCTGCACCTGAACACAACATTTGGAGGCAACAACCCTGCACCTGAACACAACATTTAGAGACAACAGTCCCTGCGCCTGAACACAATATTTGGAGGCAACAACCCTGCACCTGAACACAACATTTGGAGGAAACAACCCTGCACCTGAACACAACATTTGGAGGCAACAACCCTGCACCTGAACACAACATTTGGAGACAACAGTCCCTGCACCTGAACACAACATTTGGAAGCAACAACCCTGCACCTAAACACAACATTTGGAGGCAACAACCCTGCACCTGAACACAACATTTGGAGGCAACAACCCTGCACCTGAACACAACATCTGGAGGCAACAGTCCCTGCACCTGAACACAACATTTGGAAGCAACAACCCTGCACCTAAACACAACATTTGGAGGCAACAGTCCCTGCACCTGAACACAACATTTGGAGGCCACAGTCCCTGCATCTGAACACAACATTTGGAGGCCACAGTCCCTGCACCTGAACACAACATTTGGAGGCAACAACCCTGCACCTGAACACAACATTTGGAGGCCACAGTCCCTGCATCTGAACACAACATTTGGAGGCAAAAGTCCCTGCACCTGAACACAACATTTGGAGGCCACAGTCCCTGCACCTGAACACAACATTTGGAGGCAACAGTCCCTGCACCTAAACACAACATTTGGAGGCCACAGTCCCTGCACCTGAACACAACATTTGGAGGCCACAGTCCCTGCATCTGAACACAACATTTGGAGCCAACAGTCCCTGCACCTGAACACAACATTTGGAGCCAACAGTCCCTGCACCTGAACACAACATTTGGAGGCAACAACCCTGCACCTGAACACAACATTTGGAGGAAACAACCCTGCACCTGAACACAACATTTGGAGGCAACAACCCTGCACCTGAACACAACATTTGGAGGAAACAACCCTGCACCTGAACACAACATTTGGAGGCAACAACCCTGCACCTGAACAAAACATTTGTAAGCAACAACCCTGCACCTGAACACAACATTTGGAGGCAACAACCCTGCACCTGAACACAACATTTGTAAGCAACAACCCTGCACCTAAACACATTTGGAGGCAACAACCCTGCACCTGAATGCAAAATTTGGAGGCAACAACCCTGCACCTGAATGCAACATTTGGAGGCAACAACCCTGCACCTGAACGCAACGTTTGGAAGCAACAACCCTGCACCTGAACGCAACATTTGGAAGCAACAACCCTGCACCTGAACGCAACATTTGGAGGCAACAACCCTGCACCTGAACACAACATTTGGAGACAACAGTCCCTGCACCTGAACACAACATTTGGAGGCAACAGTCCCTGCACCTAAACACAACATTTGGAGGCCACAGTCCCTGCATCTGAACACAACATTTGGAGCCAACAGTCCCTGCACCTGAACACAACATTTGGAGCCAACAGTCCCTGCACCTGAACACAACATTTGGAGCCAACAGTCCCTGCACCTGAACACAACATCTGGAGGCAACAACCCTGCACCTGAACACAACATTTGGAGCCAACAGTCCCTGCACCTGAACACAACATTTGGAGGCAACAGTCCCTGCACCTGAACACAACATTTGGAGGCAACAGTCCCTGCACCTGAACACAACATTTGGAGGCCACAGTCCCTGCACCTGAACACAACATTTGGAGGCAACAACCCTGCACCTGAACACAACATTTGGAGGCAACAACCCTGCACCTGAACACAACATTTGGAGGCCACAGTCCCTGCACCTGAACACAACATTTGGAGGCAACAGTCCCTGCACCTGAACACAACATTTAGAGGTATAAATGTATGCACAATGTCTACTTACAAATGTTTGACCAAGTTTGGTGATGAAGACTAAACGCTGGGATTTCTACCATTGCTGCTTCTTGTCTACGTCAACGTGTCCGTCACTTAACAGGTCCCACGGGAAACAATGACTCAGCACTTGCTCGGGGTAGAACATTCTTACTTTGGTGTCCAGTCCTTGCTGAAAGTCCAATTTTTCCAAGATTGAATGAATATTATTCTTCCACTCACCCCACTGCTGCTTCACTGTGACACATGTCTCGCTGTTGCCCCCTGTGGGGTGGTGGAGTACTTCATGCATGATCAACTCTAGTTTGAGTGGTTTCATTAGACTATATTTACTCTCTCTCTCTGTATGTATGTATGTATATATGTATATATATATATATATATATATATATATATATATATATATATATATATATATATATATATATATATATATATATATATATATTGTTTAAATTGGTGACTTATGACAATATCAGCCATTTGATTGGATGATGGCGCCCTGTGTTGATGTAATATACCAAAATTAGAATAAAAGCAGAGGTTCTTTTCTTACTGAAAATGTGTCCCCAGGACTATTAGCCGTGTTGTGACGCAAGCAATGCCGTCACAGCTTTAAGAAAGTCAACACTGGACACAGTAAGAAAGAGTCCCTGCTTGGCGTCCAAGTGGTCCTGCCAAACAAAAGTCTGAGGAAAGCCCCTCCATTCGTGTCGCCATGTCTGCTACTGTTTTCCGTCCCGCCATACGTCGCAGCGTTGCTATGAACGTGCAGCGGACCAGATAATTACAGACAACGCTGCGGTGCCTGAGCTCGGCAGCCGCCGCTAATAGCGCAGCCTGCGACAATAACATAATATTGTTTTAGCAGACTGGAGGAGTGACACCTCCACGGATGTGAGCGCTGAGGCTAAAACAATTATAGGCAGGGAAGGGTGAGAAGCGAGCCGCCTCCCAGGCAGGGATGATTGAGTCTCTTTTACCCCCCGAGGTGAAGCCCATGAGACGTGTTCAAACAGGCACGGATCTGCCATTCCAACACAGACCCGACAACCAACTCACTTAGCAAATGCCTTCACGCATCTTTTACCGCCGTCCTCGTTCAATTACAAAACGTTTTGGTCAACTGAGTGAAACTGACGGCCGACTCAAGCAAAATATTGACTGAGTCTCCACAAAACCATAGCACACCTACACCACGCCATACCCGACCTTACTAAGGGTGGGGGACATGGCCTCAAATCTATATTGCAACATACACTATAGTGCCAAAAGTTTTTGGCCACCTGCCTTGAACTTGAAGTGCCATCCCATTCCTAACCTATAGGGTTCAATATGACCTTTTGCAGCTATTACAGCTTCAACTCTTCCGGGAAGGCTGTCCACAAGGTTGCGGAGTGTGTTTAGAGCAGGGGTCGGCAACCCAAAATGTTGAAAGAGCCATATTGGACCCAAAAAACAAAAACAAATCTGTCTGGAGCCGCAAAAAATTAAAAGCCATATTACATGTGTCATGAGATGTAAATTTAATTAAGAGGACTTAGAGGAAACTAAATTAGCTCAAATATAGCTACAAATTAGGCATAATGATGCAATATGTACATATAGCTAGCCTAAATAGCATGTTAGCATCGATTAGCTTGCAGTCATGCAGTGACCAAATATGTCTGATTAGCACTTCACACAAGTCAATAACATCAACAAAACTCACCTTTGTGCACTCATGTACAACGTTAAAAGTGTGGTGGACAAAATGAGACAGAAAAAGAAGTGGCATAAAACACGTCCTAGAAAGTCGGAGAAAGTTATGCATGTAAACAGACTATACGGTGAGTTCAAGGACCGCCAAAATAAGTAGGACAAAACGGCGCTCGCCAAATACTTGAATCAGTGAAGCATATTTAATATAAACAGTGTGATTTATAACAATTACGGAGGTTTGTGTCATGTTTGTCCTCCTACAGAAACCATACTAAAACAAAAAAATTGATTTTTTTCCCCCTCATCTTTTTCCATTCTTCATACATTTTTTAAAAAATCTCCAGAGAGCCACTAGGGCGGCGCTAAAGAGCCGCATGCGGCTCTAGAGCCGCGGGTTGCCGACCCCCGGTTTAGAGGAATTTGCCACCATTCTTCCAAAAGCGCATTGGTGATGTTGGTGGAGAAGGCCTGGCTCTCAGTCTCCGTTCTAATTCATCCTAAAGGTGTTCTATCGGGTTCAGGTCAGGACTCTGTGCAGGCCAGTCAAGTTCATCCACACCAGACTCTGCTGGTAGAGCGGCCGTGCCAGCAACTTGAGGGTTCCAGGTTCGATCCCCGCGTCCGCCATCCTCGTCACTGCCGTTGTGTCCTTGGGCAAGACACTTGACCCACCTGCTCCCAGTTCCACCCACACTGGCTTTAAATGTAACTCAGATATTGGGTTTCACTATGTAAAAGTGCTTTGAGTCACTAGAGAAAAGCGCTATATAAATATAATTCACCTCACACTTCTATTCAATTGAATAGAAGTTGAAAAGGATTCTGTTTTTATTTACATTTACACAACGTGACAACTTCACTGCTTGTGGCTTTTGTAAAATGCTGCGGGGTGTTTTATTTTGGCAGCAAGTTCCTAAAACCTGGGACAGCAGTCTTGCTCAAAGGCGAGGTGAGATACTGTAGCCTCAGGTCGTGGTCGCCGCTACAACCCCGCCTTCCCCGCCCCGGTCCTCCCCCGCCACCTAAGTGTCCCGGGTGTGATTGTTGGCATGTCCCGCCTGCAGAGAACACATGTAGTGTTGCTGCGGAACAAAGCGCGCCGTGAGATTAGAGTTGATCCCCTCCTCGCATTCTGCTTCCTCTGGCGTCTAGCGGGCCGGCAGACACATACGGACGCAGATCTCCACGATAACATAACGGTGCGAGGGGGCGGGCGGGCGGGCGGGCGGGAGGTTCCGCGGGGCGATCCCGGCGGACAGAGTAGGAAGAAAGTCACCGACACGGTCTGAAGGAATGATAGCAAGGCTGCTGGTGGTGGTGCTGGTGGTGGTGGTGGTGGTGGTGGTGGTCCCTCATGGAGGATGACGACACACCACTCCTGTATCTCACACTTGGAGGAAACACTGCACACACACACACACACACACACACTCACACACGCACACACACACGCGCACACACATAATACACACACACACACTCACACACACACACACACTCACACACACATGATTCACACATGCACACACACTTACAAAATGCACACAAACACACAATGCACCCAATGCACACACACACACACACACACACACAAAATGCACACATACACAATGCACACACACACCATGCACACACACAATGCACGCACACAAACACACAATGCACACACACACAATGCACACACACGATGCACGCATACAAACACACAATGCACACACACAATGCACACAATGCACACACACACACACACATACACGCACACACAATGCACACATACACATACACAATGCACACATACACATACACAATGCACACACACTCACAATGCACGCACACACACACACACACACACACAATGCACACATACACATACATAATGCACAGACACACACCATGCACACACACACGCACACACACACACTCACACACTCACACACACATGATGCACACACGCACACACACTTACAAAATGCACACAAACACACAATGCACACACACACACACACAATGCACACACACAAAATGCATACATACACATACACAATGCACACACACACCATGCACACACACAAATGCACACACACAAACACAAGATGCACACACACACAATGCACACAATGCACACATTGACGCTCACACAATGCACACATACACATACACAATGCACACACACACACACACAATGCACACACAATGCACACACAATGCACACACACACACACACACACACACACACACACACACACACACACACAATGTGCACATTCACATACACAATGCACAGACACACACCATGCACACACACACACACCATGCACACACACAATGCACACACACACCATGCACACACACACACACACGCACACACACACACACACACATACACACACAATGCACACACACACATACACAATGCACACACACACACATACACAATGCACACACACACACATACACAATGCACACACACACACACACATACACAATGCACACACACACACACACATACACAATGCACACACACACACATACACAATGCACACACACACACATACACAATGCACACACACACACACACCATGCACACACACCATACACACACACAATGCACACACACACAATGCACACACACACCATGCACACACACACACACGCACACACACACACACACACACACACACACACAATGCACACACACACACACGCTGAATGTGTACTCTGGCCAGCACGTAGAGGACGGTCAGACAGCGACCACATGATGATGGGCTGAAAAATAGGCCTTCACCCACCACCGTTCCTCAATTGAGGCATCACCACCACCACACGGTCGGACACACCACCAGGTAGCATCACCACCACCACCACACAGTCGGACACACCACCAGGTAGCATCACCACCACCACACGGTCGGACACACCACCAGGTAGCATCACCACCACCACACGGTCGGTCGGACACACCACCAGGTAGCATCACCACCACCACACGGTCGGTCGGACACACCACCAGGTAGCATCACCACCACCACACGGTCGGACACACCACCAGGTAGCATCACCACCACCACACGGTCGGTCGGACACACCACCAGGTAGCATCACCACCACCACACGGTCAGTCGGACACACCACCAGGTAGCCGAGCAGCACGGCGGCTGTCGGGCATGTGATGACTTGGACGGGAGGTTTCTCAGCACGCGGCAGGAAAACGCCAGCGCTAATATGATCCACGCTCGACGCTCTGTTTGGCGCTTTACCTTTTGTAGAGACTTTGAAACAAGACTAAAGACGTGTCTGGAAGTGGAAAGCGTGAGAATGCTGGAATATGTAAAGACCCAAACCATAATGGCGGTTCATCAAAATCCAAAGAAGTGTTGACTACATCCTGTCAAGTCACATGATATCACCTGAGAACCAACGTCCCTTGCAGTGGACATGAGGGATCTGCATAACTAGAGTGGTCTACATACCAATATTTTGGTACCGGTACCAAAATGTATTTCGATACTTTTCTAAATAAAGGGGACCACTAAAAATGTCATTATCGACTTTATTTGAACAAACAATGTTAGTGTACATGAAACTTATGTTTATTATTGTCATTTAGTCCTTCAATAAAATAGTCAACATACTAGACAACTTGTCTTTTAGTAGTAAGTAAACAAACAAAGACTCCTAATTAGTCTGCAGTAACATATTGTGTCATTTATACACCTATTATTTTGTACACATTATGAGGGACAAACTGTAAAAATTGATTATTAATCCACTTGTTCATTTACTGTTAATATCTGCTTATTTTCTGTTTTAACATGTTCTATCTACACTTCTGTTCAAATGTAATAATCACTTATTCTTCTCTTCTTTGATACTTGACATTCGTTTTGGATGATACCACACATGTAGGTATGGATCTGATACCAAGTAGTTACAGGATCATACATTGGTCATATTCAAAGTCCTCATGTGTCCAGGGACACATTTACTGACTTTATAAACATGTAATCATAGTAGTATCGACTAGACACACTCTTGTACTTGGTATCATTACAGTGGATGTCAGGTGTAGATCCACCCATGGCATTTGTTTACATTGTGACGGCGGTGAGCTATTGTATCCTCCTACGGTGTGTAGTGACGCATGTTTAGCTATTCCTCGTCCTGCAGTGATAATGATACTTGTAAGAAACTTACTTTATTTGTCGTCATGGAGGCCAGGATTAGTGATTTAGAAGTAGCTAAAACACTGTGGATGGATGTTAGCCGCTAGCTAGCTAGTCATGTCTTAAAGCACCTCTTCCTGAGGGTGATTCAGTGTTATAACTTCACTTTTATTGTTAATTTGTACACCAAAATGCGTCCATTTTCCCTTTTCTGTCTCCACACTGTGTCTGCTTGTAAGTACTCTGTGTGTGTGCGCTGCCGAACATGCTCGTCTGCTCGTAAAACCAGCAATGTCATGACGTGCCTGTTAAAAAAATAAAAATGAATTGGAAACCTGTACTTTTCAAACAGAGTATAGTACCTTTTTGATTCATTAGTACCGTGATACACTGTAAAAAAAAATTCCTATTTTTAGGGTTAATTTACTCTAAATTTCTACTGTAATTTTTCCATTTTTTTTAAATAGTTTATAAAACTGTAGAATTGAAGACATTATCTGTAAATAAACAATCCCCCTGTTATTTTAAGTAATATGCCAGTAATGACAAACTATGTACATTTCTATTTCTTTTACAGAAAAATACCAAATTAATTATACATAGCATTTTCTGTTTTCTTATATTACTTTCAAATTCATGTAAAATTACAGCAATTATCTTTCATTAAATATGTAGCTAGTTGTATAAAAGTCTATGTACATATTAACAATCTGTAGAATAAAGGTATTTTTCTGCAGAACTGTTTGCATCGTCACTTCATTAAAGGTGGTTGAGCTAAATAATTTAGTCAAAATCTGTAAAATTACGATATTATTCCGCAAAACGTTTCATGAAAATGTCTGTGAATATGTTTTTGATCATTATTTGATTTACAATGTTTTACTTTAATTTTATGGTTTTCGTTTGGCAGCCGTAGCCGTTTTTTTACGGAATTTTTTTTTACAGTGTACTATACCAGTACCGGTATACCGTACAATCCTACATTAATCGATGCCAAACAGCCATTAGACTCCAATAAAATGGACAAAATGAGGTGCAATACAGTTTTAAAGCACACAGCCAGTGATATTAAAGTGTATATAAAGTTGTGTTGACAATGAAGCATGGTGCGTTCAATGCCCCCTCCAGTGTGGTAAAAGTGAACGACTTCCAATCAAGCAGCCCAATGACACAAAAAGAACATGTACTGTATGTTATATAGCGCCATATCGGCAACAAATAGGGCGGTGTGAGTTTGCATCCACACGGCTCAGCCCTATGGGGCGTACACTCAGTGACTGAGGTCACATGATTAAGACGTGCTCCAACTTAACTCTCATTTCCTTTGCAGGAAACAAAGCATGAATGGAACATAGCGCTCATTTAAATACATTTCTTTCTCTCTCTTTTTTTTTTGTTTAGCCAGTTCCTTATTAGCTTTTGGTGGGACGGCGCTTGTCGTACGTGCGAGGGTACGACTGCTCGCCGCCAAACGAGCATCGAGTGATTCCCAGAAGAGGCGGGAGGCTCCCGTAATGCCTTTGCAATGTGCGCAGCGTCGCGTTGTTCTCGTGGCGGCGGCGTGCAATTAATGGCGCCCCTGTGACAATAGAAGGGCGATTATAGGGATGATAATTGCACGTCTCTCGCCATTTCATGTACATTGTCAGCACTCGTGTTCCCTTCCCAGCATAATAACCACTCAGCAGGCCTAAGGCCAGCCTGTCTGACTTTATCTGCACTGACCTTTCCCCTGCCTCGCCTCTACTTGCAGTACTTTCCACACAAGTGCTTGTCAATGGAAGGCGCTGACGTAAACATCCTTTTTCTTTTGGGGGGGGAACCCTCGTGGCAGGTGGATCAGCCCACTGGTGGTGTGGGCGGAGGTGCATGAAAGACAAGCGAAGACAGACTGGGAGTCGGTACTATCAGGGAGGATGGAGGGAAAATAAGGAGAGGGACACTCCCGTGTTTTTCAACCACTGTGCCGCGGCCATGAGATACAGTCTGGTGTGCCGTGGGAGATGATCTCGTTTCACCTATTTGGGTTAAAAATATGTTTTGCAAAGCAGTAATTCTAGTCTGCAAATGATGTGATGTTGTTGAGTGTCGGTGCTGTCTAGAGAGTAACCGTGTAATACTCTTCCATATCAGTAGGTGGCAGCAGGTAGCTAACTGCTTTGTAGATGTCGGGAACAGCGGGAGGCAGTGTGCAGGTAAAAAGGTGTCTAATGCTTAAATCAAAAATAAACAAAAGGTGAGTGCCGCTAAGAAAAGGCATTGAAGCTTAGGGAAGGCTATGCAGAACGAGACTAAAACTGAACTGGCTACAAAGGAAACAAAAACAGAATGCTGGACGACAGCAAAGACTTACTGTGGAGCAAAGACGGCGTCCACAATGTACATCCGAACATGACATGACAATCAACAATGTTCCCACAAAGAAGGATAAAAACAACTGAAATATCCTTGATAGCTAAAACAAAGTAGATGCGGGGAATATCGCTCAAAGGAAGACATGAAACTGCTACAGGAAAATACAGAAAAAAGAGAAAAAGCCACCAAAATAGGAGCGCAAGACAAGACTCAAAACACTACACACAGGAAAACAGCAAAAAATGGTGTGATGTGACAGTACACTTACTTTGAGACAAGAGCTATATTGATACATAGTTGGTTATGCTTTAAAGTCATATCCAACAATTGCGCTGTTGTAGGTGGCAGCAGGTAGCTAAGTGCTTTGTAGATGTGGGAAACAACGGGAGGCAGAGTGCAGGTAAAAAGGTGTCTGATGATTAAACCAAAAATAAACAAAAGGTGAGTGCCCCTAAGAAAAGGCATTGAAGTTTAGGGAAGGCCATGCAGAGCAAAACTAAAACTGCTGGACGACAGCAAAGACTTACTGCGGAGCAAAGACGGCGTCCACAAAGTACGTCCGAACATGACATGACAATCAACAATGTTTGAGTTTGAGTTTGAGTTTATTTCGAACATGCAAGCATACAACATGATACATCACAATTTCCAGTTTCTTTTCAACATGTTCGAAAAGGAGTAGGAAGAAGTCCCCACAAAGAAGGATAAAAACAAGTGAAATATTCTTGATTGCTAAAACAAAGTAGATGCGGGAAATATCGCTCAAAGGAAGACATGAAACTGCTACAGGAAAATACCGAAAAAAGAGAAAAAGCCACCAAAATAGGAGCGCAAGACAAGAAGTAAAACACTACACAGGAAAACCGCAAACAAATGGCGTGAAGTGACAGTACACTTACTTTGAGACAAGAGCTATATTGATACATAGTTGGTTATGCTTTAAAGTCATATCCAACAATTGCGCTGCTGTAGGTGGCAGCAGGTAGATAATTGCTTTGTAGATGTGGGAAACAGCGGGAGGCAGTGTGCAGGTAAAAAGGTGTCTGATGCTTAAACCAAAAATAAACAAAAGGTGAGTGCCCCTAAGAAAATGCATTGAAGCTTAGGGAAGGCTATGCAGAACCAAACTAAAACTGAACTGGCTACAAAGTAAACAAAAACAGAATGCTGGACGACAGCAAAGACTTACTGCGGAGCAAAGACGGCGTCCACAAAGTACATCCGAACATGACATGACAATCAACAATGTCCCCACAAAGAAGGATAAAAACAACTGAAATATCCTTGATAGCTAAAACAAAGTAGATGCGGGAAATATCGCTCAAAGGAAGACATGAAACTGCTACAGGAAAATATCAAAAAAAGAGAAAAAGCCACCAAAATAGGAGCGCAAGACAAGAAGTAAAACACTACACAGGAAAACCGCAAAAAATGGCGTGATGTGACAGTACACCTACTTTGAGACAAGAGCTATATTGATACATAGTTGGTTCTGCTTTAAAGTCATATCCAACAATTGCGCTGTTGTAGGTGGCAGCAGGTAGCTAATTGTTTTGTAGATGTGGGAAACAGCGGGAGGCAGAGTGCAGGTAAAAAGGTGTCTGATGCTTAAATCAAAAATAAACAAAAGGTGAGTGCCCCTAAGAAAATGCATTGAAGCTTAGGGAAGGCTATGCAGAGCCAAACTAAAACTGAACTGGCTACAAAGTAAACAAGAACAGAATGCTGGACTACAGCAAAGACTTACTGCGGAGCAAAGACGGCGTCCACAAAGTACATCCGAACATGACATGACAATCAACAATGTCCCCACAAAGAAGGATAAAAACAACTGAAATATTCTTGATTGCTAAAACAAAGTAGATGCGGGAAATATCGCTCAAAGGAAGACATGAAACTGCTACAGGAAAATACCAAAAAAAGAGAAAAAGCCACCAAAATAGGAGCGCAAGACAAGAAGTAAAACACTACACACAGGAAAACAGCAAGAAAGTCCAAATAAGTCAGGGTGTGATGTGACAGGTGGTGACAGTACACCTACTTTGAGACAAGAGCTATAGTGATGCATGCTTGGTTATGCTTTAAAGTCAATTAATCCATCCATTTTCTACCGTTTGTCCCTTTCGGGTGTCGTATCCAACAATTGCGACAATGACTTTTTACTGCCAACTGAGTTTGGTTGTTTAATGATGTCTGCTGGTGGTGTGCCTCCGCATTTTTTCAACGCAAAAAATGTGCCTCGGCTCAAAAAATGTTGAAAAACACTGCTCTGATCCACAATCTAAACCTTTTTCTTTGGCTTTTTCTTCTATGGAAAAATAAACAGTACACAGAAGGTGACGTGTAGTCAGCAGTAACTCAAACGTTACCTTTTTGTTATCGGCTTTTTACAGTGTTTAACTTCTTTTTACACTTGCACAAGCGGCAGAAGTCTTTTGAAATTCAAACAAAATGTATTTACTAGGTTTGTAAACAACAACAAAAAGGACAAAATATTTGTCTGATGCTAATAAATGTCGACGTAGCCACTGAACAGTCGGAAGGCGATTCATTTGGCCTGAATCGTCACAGTTTACCTGACACAGGAAACGTAACTTTCGAGTGTTAAATATCTCAATGTGTTTTGTGGCAAATTTAATTTTGACCACAGCGTCAGTTGCTATGTAGACTGGCGATGTCCATCATTTTCAGCAGACTGCATTGCAAAATGATTAACCCCCACCTTCCTCCCAAGTCTTCGTCCTGCAGGGATGATGCTTGTAAGAAACTTACTTTATTTGTCGCCATGGAGGCAAGGATTGCAGACTTACAAATGGCTTGGCACTGTGGAGGGACATTAGCCTCTAGCGAGAATGTGCCATCAACACACACACACACACATATATTTATTTATATATATATATATATATATATATATATATATATATATATATATATATATATATATATATATATATATATATATATATATA
>NC_084740.1:55262078-55292078 GCF_033978785.1 Entelurus aequoreus
GTGTGATTATTCTGATTAAAAAAGGAATTATTTGACAGCACTAATATATACATATAGCACTGAATTTATAACATCAAAAAAGATTATAATTCATACATACATTTAATTTCATTATAAAAATGTATTTAAAAAAATAGATTAAACAGAATAATTTTAAACATAAAAATATATACAATTTAAAATATGTATAAAATATAATAGAACATTCTTGCTTGATGTACAGCTTAAGTTGTTCAAAAGTCTCCCTTCTGCTATTTTAGCCTTCACACATTTTCAATGTCTGGACTACAGGCAGGCCAGTCTAGTACCCGCACTCTTTTACTATGAAGCCACGCTGTTGTAACACGTGGCTTGGCCTTGTCTTGCTGAAATAAGCAGGGGCGTCCATGATAACGTTGCTTGGATGTTGCTCCAAAACCTGTATGTACCTGAAAGGTGGCTTAGGTTGACACATTTCACTTCAAAATAAGTTACCAAGTTTTTAGCAAATAAATGACATATGTTCGGTAAAAAATATAAAATAATGCATAAAAATACAACACACATATTTGAGTTGTCAAAAATAGAAGTTAATGTGATTAATCACAAAAACAAATGATTGCCTTAATCATATTATATTAGATCTTCTGTATGACATTCTGACAACAAAATGTTACTTGTGTCAAAATATTGCGCTTTTTAAAAAAAAATTGACTTAAATTATGCAAGCGGAAAATAACCTGCGATTAATTCTGAATACTCCAAATTCAAAAGTGTGATTATTCTGATTAAAAAAGGAATCATTTGACAGCACTAATATATACATATAGCACTGAATTTATAACATCAAAAAAGATTATAATTCATACATACATTTAATTTCATTATAAAAAATGTATTTAAAAAAAATAGATTAAACAGAATAATTTTAAACATAAAAATATATACAATTTAAAATATGTATACAATATAATAGAACATTCTTGCTTGATGTACAGCTTAAATTGTTCAACAGTCTCCCTTCTGCTATTTTAGCCTTCATATTGCACCACACATTTTCAATGTCTGGACTACAGGCAGGCCAGTCTAGTACCCACACTCTTTTACTATGAAGCCACGCTGTTGTAACACGTGGCATCGTCTTGCTAAAATAAGCAGGGGCGTCCATGATAACGTGGCTTGGATGTTGCTCCAAAACCTGTATGTACCTGAAAGGTGGCTTAGGTTGACACATTTCACTTCAAAATAAGTTACCACGTTTTTAACAAATAAATGACATACAGTATGTTCGGTAAAAAAATGTATGAAATATAAAATAAAGCATAAAAATACGACACAAAAATTTGAGTTGTCAAAAATAGAAGTTAATGTGATTAATCACAAAAACAAATGACTGCCTTAATCATATTATATTAGATCTTCTGTATGACATTCTGACAACAAAATGTTATTTGTGTCAAAATATTGCGCTTTTTTAAAAAAAATTGACTTAAATTATGCAAGCGGAAAATAACCTGCGATTAATTCTGAATACTCCAAATTCAAAAGTGTGATTATTCTAATTAAAAAAGGAATCATTTGACAGCACTACTATATACATATAGCACTGAATTTATAACATCAAAAAAGATTATAATTCATACATACATATAATTTCATTATAAAAATGTATTTAAAAAAAATAGATTAAACAGAATCATTTTAAACATACAAATATATACAATTTAAAATATGTATAAAATATAATAAAACATTCTTGCTTGATGTACAGCTTAAGTTGTTCAACAGTCTCCCTTCTGCTATTTTAGCCTTCACGCATTTTCAATGTCTGGACTACAGGCAGGCCAGTCTAGTACCCGCACTCTTTCACTATGAAGCCACGTTGATGTAACACGTGGCATCGTCTTTCTGAAATAAGCAGGGGCGTCCATGATAACGTTGCTTGGATGTTGCTCCAAAAGCTGTATGTACCTGAAAGGTGGCTTAGGTTGACCCATTTCACTTCAAAATAAGTTACCAAGTTTTTAACAAATGAATGACATATGTTCGGTAAAATTTTTTATAAAATACAAAATAATACATCAAAATACAACACACATATTTGAGTTGTCAAAAATAGGAGTTAATGTGATTAATCACAAATAAATGACCGCCTTAATCATTAATAGACAGATGAATCACACAATGTATGTTAGATCTTCTGTATGACATTCTGACATTGTGCTGAAATGTGCACGTAGCTTCAGCCAAGGAATCAGGAGAGTCACTTTAATTGGCGGTTTTCAATCTTCATGCTGTTGTTGTCCAATTTGTCAGTGGCAGGGAACTAAAGGAGCCAGAACTCTTGGCAAAAGCACTCATTTGGCATGGAGGTGCGCACATTTCGGACACCCAAGCCTCGGCAACGAAAGGCCAAGATTTTTTTTTTTTGTTTTGTTCCAGCTCTGAAACGGAATCACGTGTGTTGAAGACACAGAAGAAATGTGCATTTCTAAGGTGTGCTCACTTCACACCGACCTCCTCACCGCAGGCCAAAAGTCAAGTCTTCAACATCTGAGGCATTTGAGTTGAGATGGAAGCACAACAGCTTTTCCTTTATGAGGAGGATGGACTCTTTGATTTTTTTACAGGTGTAATCCATGATTTCATACTAACCATAACATGGTACTTTGACAAGCTCAAGTCCTGGGACAAATACTGGAAAACTACAGAGATGTTTGTAAGAACCTACTCCAAAAAAGCCAGGAGCACTCTACTGTTTGTAACAACCTAATCCGAAAAAAAAGCTAGTCAAAGATCCACTATACAACAGAAGCACTCTACTGTTTGTAACAACCTACTCTGAAAAAAGCTGGTCAAAGATCCACTATACAACAGGAGCACTCTACTGTTTGTAACTTTGTACAACTGCTGTAAAACTAGAGAGATGTTGATGGCAGGTGTTAAGAGTAGGACGCTAGAAGTTTTTGTTTTTTTTCCCAGTGTCCAACTGAGAAGAAAATTCTTCACTGGCGGCCATGACTGTGGTTTCCCACGGCAACAGAGTGGGACGCCGAAAAAATGCTGCCAAATGGGAATGAAGAAGGAGCCTCAGCGTCTGCTGCAACACTTCTGATCTCATCCTAGACACTGTACATACAGTACATGCTGAAACATGATGTCATGTATACGAGGAAACATGATGTCATGTATACGAGGAAACATGATGTCATGTATACGAGGAAACATGATGTCATGTATATGAGGAAACATGATGTCATGTATACGAGGAAACATGATGTCATGTATACGAGGAAACATGATGTCATGTATACGAGCAAACATGATGTCATGTATACGAGGAAACATGATGTCATGTATACGCGCAAACATGATGTCATGTATATGAGGAAACATGATGTCATGTATACGAGGAAATATGATGTCATGTACATGAGGAAACATGCTGTCATGTACATGAGGAAACATGCTGTCATGTATATGAGGAAACATGATGTCATGTATATGAGGAAACATGATGTCATGTACATGAGGAAACATGATGTCATGTATACGAGCAAACATGATGTCATGTATACGAGCAAACATGATGTCATGTATACGAGGAAACATGATGTTATGTATACGAGCAAACATGATGTCATGTATATGAGGAAACATGATGTCATGTATACGAGGAAACATGCTGTCATGTATACGATGAAACATGATGTCATGTACATGAGGAAACATGCTGTCATGTATATGAGGAAACATTATGTCATGTATATGAGGAAACATGATGTCATGTATACGATGAAACATGATGTCATGTACATGAGGAAACATGATGTAATGTACATGAGGAAACATGATGTAATGTACATGAGGAAACATGATGTAATTTACATGAAGAAACATGATGTAATGTACATGAGGAAACATGCTGTAATGTACATGAGGAAACATGATGTAATGTACATGAGGAAACATGATGTAATGTACATGAGGAAACATGCTGTAATGTACATGACAAAACATGATGTAATGTACATGAGGAAACATGATGTAATGTACATGAGGAAACATGATGTAATGTACATGACAAAACATGATGTAATGTACATGAGGAAACATGTCATGTACATGAGGAAACATGATGTAATTTACATGAAGAAACATGATGTCATGTATATGAAGAAACATGATGTCATGTATATGAGGAAACATGATGTCATGTACATGAGGAAACATGATGTCATGTACATGAGGAAACATGATGTAATGTATATGAGGAAACATGATGTCATGTACATGAGGAAACATGTCATGTATATGAGGAAACATGTCATGTACATGAGGAAACATGATGTAATGTATATGAGGAAACATGTGATGTATACGATGAAACATGATGTCATGTACATGAGGAAATATGCTGTCATGTATATGAGGAAACATGATGTCATGTATATGAGGAAACATGATGTCATGTACATGTGGAAACATGATGTAATGTACATGAGGAAACATGATGTAATGTACATGAGGAAACATGATTTAATTTACATGAAGAAACATGATGTAATGTATATGAAGAAACATGATGTCATGTATACGAGGAAACATGATGTCATGTACATGAGGAAACATGATGTAATGTACATGAGGAAACATGATGTAATGTACATGAGGAAACATGATGTCATGTACATGAGGAAACATGATGTAATTTACATGAAGAAACATGTCATGTATATGAAGAAACATGATGTCATGTATATGAGGAAACATGATGTCATGTACATGAGGAAACATGTCATGTACATGAGGAAACATGATGTAATGTATATGAGGAAACATGATGTCATGTACATGAGGAAACATGTCATGTATATGAAGAAACATGATGTCATGTACATGAGGAAACATGTCATGTATATGAGGAAACATGATGTAATGTATATGAGGAAACATGATGTCATTTACATGAGGAAACATGCTGTCATGTATATGATGAAACATGATGTCATGTATATGAGGAAACATGCTATAGTGTATATGGTGAAACATGATGTAATGTATATGAGGAAACATGATGTCATGTACATGAGGAAACATGCTGTGATGTATACGAGGAAACATGATGTAATGTATATGAGGAAACATGATGTAATGTACATGAGGAAACATGATGTAATGTACATGAGGAAACATGATGTCATGTATATGAGGAAACATGTCATGTATATGAGGAAACATGATGTAATGTATATGAGGAAACATGATGTAATGTACATGAGGAAACATGATGTCAAGTATATGATGAAACATGATGTAATGTATATGAGGAAACATGATGTAATGTATATGATGAAACATGATGTCATGTATATGAGGAAACATGATGTCATGTATATGAGGAAACATGATGTCATGTATATGATGAAACATGATGTCATGTATATGAGGAAACATGATGTAATGTATATGATGAAACATGATGTAATGTATATGAAGAAACATGCTGTAATGTATATGATGAAACATGATGTAATGTATATGAGGAAACATGATGTCATGTATATGAGGAAACATGATGTAATGTATATGATGAAACATGATGTCATGTATATGAGGAAACATGATGTAATGTATATGATGAAACATGATGTCATGTATATGATGAAACATGATGTCATGTATATGAAGAAACATGCTGTAATGTACGCCAGGCCAGGAGTTGTTTGCGTGAAATAAACACCCCAGCAGATGTTTTTAAGGACCTGCTGTGAAAACACTAGTCATATATACACTTAGATAGTCATAGATACACATAGATACACATAGATAGTCATAGATACACATAGATAGTCATAGTTACACAAAAGGACAGGAGCACTCTGCTCTTTTAAACAAACTACTCCCAAAACGCTAGTCAAAGATTAGCTATTTGACAGGAGTGCCCTGCTTTTTTTAGGGAATCCACTGCAAATGTGCTCGTCAAAGATCCTCCGTATGTCACAAGAGCGCATTGCTGTTTTTAATGACCCACTCAAAAAACGTTAGTCAAAGATCTTCTATACAACTGGAGCACTATACTGTTTGTAACAATCTACTCCAAAAAAAGCTAGTCAAAGATCCACTATACAACAGGAGCACTCTACTGTTTGTAACGACCTACTCCAAAAAAAAGCTAGTCCAAGATCTACTATATAACAGAAGCACTCCACTTCTTTGTAACGACCTACTCCAAAAAAAAAAAAGCTAGTCAAAGATCCACTATATAACAGGAGCACTCTACTGTTTGTAACAACCTACTCCAAAAAAAGCTAGTCAAAGATCCACTATACAACAGGAGCACTCTACTGTTTGTAACAACCTACTCCAAAAAAAGCTAGTCAAAGATCCACTATACAACAGGAGCACTCTACTGTTTGTAACAACGTACTCCAAAAAAAGCTAGTCAAAGATCCACTATATAACAGGAGCACTCTACGGTTTGTAACAACCTACTCCAAAAAAAGCTAGTCAAAGATCCACTATATAACAGGAGCACTCTACTGTTTGTAACAACCTACTCCAAAAAAAAAAAAAAACACTAGTCAAAGATCCTCTATACAACAGGAGTGCTTTGTTGTTTTTAGGAATGTGCTGCAAAAATGCTATTCAAAGATCCTCTATAAGACAAGTTTGCTCTGTTGTGCTTAAACAATAAAGCCAAAGATCCCCTGTACAACAGGAAAACACTGCTTTTTAGGGACCTAATGCCAAAACGCTAGTCAAAGATCCTCTATATCAGTGGTTCTCAAACGTGTTCCACCAAGTACCACCTGAGAAAACACATGGCTCTCCAAGTATCACCATAATGACCATTATCAAAATACAGTAGCATAGTAGGCCTACATAGTCATTACAAACAAGGCACAAGTTTTATTTAACAAATATATTTCATATTTGTGTTCAAAGATGGTGTTCAGCGTTTTCCTGCTCAAATGAGCGGACTGTTGAAAATAGGAATCGGGGGATTACTTTTCACAAGTAAGATTTAACATTAACGTACTATTGGTTGTATTTTGTGAAAATAATATTAGCACAGAGTTGAGAAGGAGCAAAGATGTTCAATAGTATTGAAATCCTCGCCGCTAGCAAACAAGAGTATGACAATAATAGAAGTGCTTGTCAATGACATTAATTACATTTAAAAATGTCATACTTGAATAACATAAAGTTGAAATAAATGATGAAAGATAAAGATTGTAAAAGCCAACAGGGGTAAAAGTTAGGACCACAGTCCAGGTTTTGTAGGGAGGTATGAGTTGTTGTTACCTTGGCCTCAGTCTGGACCCCCTCTCCAGGGACCAGCATTAGACTCAATTTGGGTTTCCTTCTCACTGTTTCTCACCTTTTTTGTAAGGGATGCCGGAAGTTGGCAGACCCGTCAGCGATCCTGTTCTGTCTCCCTGTAATGTTTGACCCTGTTCTGTATCCCTGTAATGTTTGATCCTGTTCTGTCTTTGATTAATTAATTGATTGAAACTTTTATTAGTAGGTTGCACAGTGAAGTTCATATTCCGTACAATTGACCACTAAATGGTAACACCCCAACTTGTTTAAGTCGGAGTCCACGTCAATCAATTCATGGTAATAACGGTAATGTTTGATCCTGTTCTGCCTCCCTGTAATGTTTGACCCTGTTCTGTCTCCCTGTGAAGTTTGATCCTGTTCTGTCTCCCTGTAATGTTTGACCCTGTTCTGTCTCCCTGGAATTTTTGACCCTGTTCTGTCTCCCTGTGATGTTTGATCCTGTTTTGTCTCCCTGTGATGTTTGACCCTGTTCTGTCCCCCCGTAATGTTTAATCCAGTTCTGTCTCCCTATGATATTTGACCCTGTTCTGTCTCCCTGTAATGTTTGATCCTCTTCTGTCTCCCTGTAATGTTTGACCCTGTTCTGTCTCCCTGTAATGTTTGATCCTGTTCTGTCTCCCTGTAATGTTTGATCATGTTCTGTCTTTGATTGATTGATTGAAACTTTTATTAGTAGATTGCACTGTACAGTAAATATTCCGTACATTTGACCACTAAATGGTAACACCCCAATTAAATTTTCAACTTGTTTAAGTCGGGGTCCACGTTAATCAATTCATGATAATAACGGTAGTGTTTGATCCTGTTCTGTCTCCCTGTAATGTTTGATCCTGTTCTGTCTCCCTGTGATGTTTGATCCTGTTCTGTCTCCCTGTAATGTTTGATCCAGTTCTGTCTCCCTATGATGTTTGACCCTGTTCTGTCTCCCTGTAATGTTTGATCCTGTTCTGTCTTCCTGTAATGTTTGATCCGGTTCTGTCTCCCTGTAATGTTTGACCCTGTTCTGTCTCCCTGTAATGTTTGATCCTGTTCTGTCTCCCTGTAATGTTTGATCCTGTTCTGTCTCCCTGTAATGTTTGACCCTGTTCTGTCTCCCTGTAATGTTTGATCCTGTTCTGTCTCCCTGTAATATTTGACCCTGTTCTGTCTCCCTGTAATGTTTGATCCTGTTCTGTCTCCCTGTAATGTTTGATCCTGTTCTGTCTCCCTGTAATGTTTGATCCTGTTCTGTCTCCCTGTAATGTTTGATCCTGTTCTGTCTTCCTGTAATGTTTGATCCTGTTCTGTCTCCCTGTAATGTTTGATCCTGTTCTGTCTCCCTGTAATGTTTGATCCTGTTCTGTCTCCCTGTGATGTTTGACCCAGTTTTGTCTCCCTATGATGTTTGACCCAGTTTTGTCTCCCTGTGATGTTTGATCCTGTTCTGTCTCCCTGTAATGTTTGATCATGTTCTGTCTCCCTGTAATGTTTGATCATGTTCTGTCTCCCTGTAATGTTTGACCCTGTTCTGTCTCCCTGTAATGTTTCATCCTGTTCTGTCTCCCTGTGATGTTTGATCCTGTTCTGTCTCCCTGTGATGTTTGACCCTGTTCTGTCTCCCTGTAATGTTTGATCCAGTTCTGTCTCCCTATGATGTTTGACCCTGTTCTGTCTCCCTGTAATGTTTCATCCTGTTCTGTCTCCCTGTGATGTTTGATCCTGTTCTGTCTCCCTGTGATGTTTGATCCTGTTCCGTCTCCCTGTGATGTTTGACCCTGTTCTGTCTCCCTGTAATGTTTGATCCAGTTCTGTCTCCCTATGATGTTTGACCCTGTTCTGTCTCCCTGTAATGTTTGATCCTGTTCTGTCTCCCTGTAATGTTTGATCCTGTTCTGTCTCCCTGTAATGTTTGATCCTGTTCTGTCTCCCTGTGATGTTTGATCATGTTCTGTCTCCCTGGGATGTTTGACCCTGTTCTGTCTCCCTGTAATGTTTGATCATGTTCTGTCTCCCTGTAATGTTTGATCCTGTTCTGTCTCCCTGTGATGTTTGACCCAGTTTTGTCTCCCTGTGATGTTTGACCCAGTTTTGTCTCCCTGTGATGTTTGATCCTGTTCTGTCTCCCTGTAATGTTTGATCATGTTCTGTCTCCCTGTAATGTTTGACCCTGTTATGTCTCCCTGTAATGTTTGATCATGTTCTGTCTCCCTGTGATGTTTGATCCTGTTCTGTCTCCCTGTGATGTTTGACCCTGTTCTGTCTCCCTGTAATGTTTGATCCAATTCTGTCTCCCTGTAATGTTTGACCCTGTTCTGTCTCCCTGTAATGTTTGATCCTGTTCTGTCTCCCTGTAATGTTTGATCCTGTTCTGTCTCCCTGTGATGTTTGATCCTGTTCTGTCTCCCTGGGATGTTTGACCCTGTTCTGTATCCCTGTGATGTTTGACCCTGTTCTGTATCCCTGTAATGTTTGATCCTGTTATGTCTCCCTGTAATGTTTGATCCTGTTCTGTCTCCCTGTAATGTTTGATCCAGTTCTGTCTCCCTGTAATGTTTGATCCAGTTCTGTCTCCCTATGATGTTTGATCCAGTTCTGTCTCCCTATGATGTTTGACCCTGTTCTGTCTTCCTGTAATGTTTGATCCTGTTCTGTCTCCCTGTAATGTTTGACCCTGTTCTGTCTCCCTGTAATGTTTGACCCTGTTCTGTCTCCCTGTGATGTTTGATCCTGTTCTGTCTCCCTGTAATGTTTGATCCTGTTCTGTCTTTGATTGATGGATTGTAACTTGTATTAGTAGATTGCACAGTACAGTACATATTCCGTACAATTGACCACTAAATGGTAACACCCCAATAAGTTTTTCAACTCGTTTAACGTTAATCAATTCATGGTAATAACAGTAAAGTTTGATCCTGTTCTGTCTCCCTGTAATGTTTGATCCTGTTCTGTCTCCCTGTAATGTTTCCTGCTCTTGAATGGGATTGTGATGACAATCGTAATTTCCCCTCGGGGATTAATAAAGTATTTCTAATTCTGATGTGACAATATGAAGTGAGTAAGTGATTTATATCTTAGGCTACAATTCTTTATCGACATTTATCCTGCTTTTGTTCTGGAACATGCAAGGACCTTTTTGTCCCTGGAACAGCTCCAAAGTGTCCTTCCGACCTATAAAACACATTAATGGCAATTGAATGATCATCAACACGGCGGCGCTGTGATCTATAATCACCTCCCAGCAGCTTTCCAAAGCTAACCTAACGTTTTGCAAACCAACATTTTATTACGACTTCTCCGCAGACTGGACTCGCAGCGCTTTGTAACCTCAAAGCAATCGCTCGTAGGGAGCACCGCAGCTGGAGGAAACCTCGCATTTATTTTGGTTTGTTCCCAACCGTTGATGACAAGCAAGTTTTCGACCAAAAGTCTGCCGAGCGAGCACAAAGACGTCTGCGAGGTCACCGAAGAGGCAAGTTTATGGGTTAATATTCCAAAAATGACCAATGAGACGCCGCCTGTTGGTGCACTTCCTGTGCAAAAGTCTTGGGACAGACCATTTTAATGAGTCAAGCAATCAATCATGGATGTTTAGTCTCCAGACATGTTGAACACTTCTTTTAGTCCAAGTCAGCTCTTTTCACCTGACTGCCCAAGTTCCACATCCAAACCAGAAATGACATCAGAACATGTTCAGCTAAAACATTCCTGACACATCACATACAGTCCTGGTCAAAAGTCTACGTACACTTGTAAAGAACATCATGTCATGGCTGTCTTCAGTTTACAATCATTTCTTATTTTTTTGTGATAGAGTGATTGGAGCGCATACTTGTTTCATTCATGAAGTTTGCTTCTTTTATGAATTTATTATGGGTCTACTGAAGATGTGAGGGTCAAAAGTATACATACAGCAATGTTAATATTTGCTTACATGTCCCTTGGCAAGTTTACCTGCAATAAGGCGCTTTTGGTAGCCATCCACAAGCTTCTGCTTGACCACTTGACCACTAAATTGCTGCAGTTCAGCTAAATGTGTTGCTTTTCTGACATGGACTTTTTTTCTTCAGCATTGTCCACACCTTTAAGTCAGGACTTTGGGAAGACCATTCTAAAACCTTCATTCTAGCCTGATTTAGCCATTCCTTTACCACTTCTGAGGTGTGTTTGGGGTCATTGTCCTGTTGGAACACCCAACTGCGCCCAAGACCCAACCTCCGGGCTGATGATTTTAGGTTGTCCTGAACAATTTGGAGCTAATCCTCCTTTTTCATTGTCTAATTTACTCTCTGTAAAGCAGCAGTTCCATTGGCAGCAAAACAGGCCCAGGGCATAATACTACCACCCCCATGCTTGACGGTATGAATGGTGTTCCTGGGATTAAAGGCCTCTATGACTAACATTTTTGAAGAAACACAGCATAACACACCTGTCCTATAGAGATAATTGACTAGTATTTTGAGCAGTTAGTTCTTTAAAACATGTATATGTATATGTACACACATACACACATACATACATATATATATATATATATATATATATATATATATATATATATATATATATATATATATATATATATATATATATATATATATATATATATATATATATATATATATATATATACACTACCGTTCAAAAGTTTGGGGTCACCCAAACAATTTTGCGGAATAGCCTTCATTTCTAAGAACAAGAATAGACTGTCGAGTTTCAGATGAAAGTTCTCTTTTTCTGGCCGTTTTGAGCGTTTAATTGACCCCACAAATGTGATGCTCCAGAAACTCAATCTGCTCAAAGGAAGGTCAGTTTTGTAGCTTCTGTAACGAGCTAAATTGTTTTCAGATGTGTGAACATGATTGCACAAGGGTTTTCTAATCATCAATTAGCCTTCTGAGCCAATGAGCAAACACATTGTACCATTAGAACACTGGAGTGATAGTTGCTGGAAATGGGCCTCTATACACCTATGTAGATATTGCACCAAAAACCAGAAATTTGCGGCTAGAATAGTCATTTACCGCATTAGCAATGTATAGAGTGTATTTCTTTAAAGTTAAGACTAGTTTAAAGTTATCTTCATTGAAAAGTACAGTGCTTTTCCTTCAAAAATAAGGACATTTCAATGTGACCCCAAACTTTTGAACGGTAGTGTATATATATATATATATATATATATATATATATATATATATATATATATATATATATATATATATATATATATTTGTCATACACACAGGGTCCATTGCCAGAGTTAATGTGGTCAACATATATACAATTAAAACTAAATAAGATAAGGCTATTTGATTGATTGATTGATTGATTGAGACTTTTATTAGTAGATTGCACAGTACAGTACATATTCCGTACAATTGACCACTAAATGGTAACACCCCAATAAGTTGTTCAACTTGTTTAAGTCGGGGTCCACGTTAATCAACATTAAACTGCCTCAAGTTGTTGCTCGGATTAAATAAAATGACAAAACTTTTCTTCTACATATAAAAAGTGCAACATTAAAGAGTTTCAAGTCAACTCAGCCTCAGATGAACTTTTCTTCCCCCCCAGCCTGGCTAACTTGGCAGTAAGAGGATATATGGGCTCATTGTTCTTCCACCATAGAAGTGGCTCAAAATCTAGTTTTTAATGCAATATGGACTTAAATCTGCTGCTATAAAAACATTTTTTATTGCTTTAGCCCTGCCTGACTCGCCGAGGAGAGGCTGCTTGAATGCGGTGGGTTAGCATGTTTGACGTGTTGTCAGAAGCAGCTGCTGAACAATGTCGGCAAACCTCCGTCCTCCATTGTTGTATCTCACCACGCAGCCAAAGTGTTCCCAAAGGGGAGATCTTAACGAGGCAGGAGGGTCTTCCAGCTCTGGGGCCGTATTTATCGAGCTTCTTAGAATTACTCCTAAGAAGTCTGCTAAGAGTTGACTTATGAGTAAAGAAATTCGCTGAAAGCTGCACTTAAAAGTTAGTTATCAAGCGTCTTACTCACACTTTCATCGAAGTGTAGGACTGAATCTGAAGTGTCACACTCAGAGCTGAATTAGGACATTGCTATGTGCCGTAAACGGAATTTTAGGGGACGTCATTTCTGTGTCCAAAGAAATGACCAATCACGGAAGGGAATCCCCTGTCTAAGAATAAAGAAATATCTTAGAAATATTTAAGTGGACAATGGGAGTGTATATTTGGACAATAAACTACAAAATAATACAAAACAAACAAACAATATTGGCAATGAATCAAAAATAAATGTTTCCTTTTCTTTCCAATTCATTAATTAGGCAACTAATTTGAAACTGAAAGCGTGATGTTGCTGATGAGATGACGCCCCTTATTAAATCTGTGACAAAAATAATACCCGCTCTGTCTAAACCAGGGGTGTCCAAACTTTGTCCACTGAGGGCCGTACACGGAAACATTTAAGCATGCGGGGGCCATTTTGATATTTTTCATTTTCAAACCTTAACAAAATATATATATATATATTTGTTTTCAACCTTTAGGGCTCCCGGGGACCTTTAAGGGTCTCAGTCATTAAAATGTAAAAAATAAGTCAAATTATTATTATTTTTTATTTAACGCTTACAGTAAATCTCTATATCAACTTCAGGTTGATATAAAGTAAAAAAAAATAAAAAAAAAGGTTTATGCCTTTTCTGTCAAAGACAACTTTGTTTTTTATAGTAAAGCTGAAATATGCAGTATTTAGTAATTAGAGCCCTAAAAGATCAATAATGCAGGACACCATTGATTTTAATTATTTAACATTTTTGAGTAATCACAGTGAAATGTTAAATAAAATCCTACTAAATATATTTGGGATCCAAATGAAGTGATACATTTTTATTAGTTTTTTTTTTACTTTTAACACTTAAATTACGAGATCGACTTCAGATATCTGTCGATTTATGTTTGGACTATTATTTTGTTTGTATTATGCTCTTTTGTCAAATAAAACTTTGATGTTTTTTTTATGGCAACGACACAATATATGCAATATTTTTTCCACATAAAACATTTCAAAGTGATATTTTTTAAGTAATAATTCATTATAACAGTTTTTTTTTTTTTGGCAAAGGCAAAAAAAAGAAAAAGAAACAAAGAAACAGCCTGGATGGCAGCTTTGTGTCAACATTGCAACTTTTTCTTGTTAGATTTCACCTCATTCCACTTTTTTTAAATGTTTTTTTAAATTTTAGTAATATTGTAAATTTTTCAATTTTTGCAGAATGTGTGGCGGGCCGGTAAACAATTGGCTGCGGGCCGCAAATGGCCCCCGGGCCGCATTTTGGACATCCCTGGTCTAAACGATACCGTTTGATCAGCTGCTCGTCATCAAACAAAGCCAGGACATCCTTCCGCTCCCTGAACGTTGGCACACGTCTCTCTCGCCTCAGTGCCATCCCCCAGTGGCAACTCCTAACAACCCATATTCAATTGAATGCACTACAAAGACAACATATTTGATGTTCAAACTCATAAACTTTATTATTTTATTATTTTTGCAAATAATAATTAACTTAGAATTTCATGGCTGCAACATGTGCCAAAGTAGTTGGGAAAGGGCATGTTCACCACTGTGTTACATGGCCTTTCCTTTTAACAACACTCAGTAAAGGTTTGGGAACTGAGGAGACACATTTTTGAAGCTTCTCAGGTGGAATTCTTTCCCATTCTTGCTTGATGTACAGCTTAAGTTGTTCAACAGTCCGGGGGTCTCCCTTGTGCTATTTTAGGCTTCATAATGCGCCACACATTTTCAATGGGAGACAGGTCTGGACTACAGGCAGGCCAGTCTAGTACCCACACTCTTTTACTATGAAGCCACGTTGATGTAACACCTGGCTTGGCATTGTCTTGCTGAAATAAGCAGGGGCGTCCACGATAACAACATATGTTGCTCCAAAAGCTGTATGTACCTTTCAGCATTAATGGTGCCTTCACAGATGTGTAAGTTACCCATGTCTTGGCCACTAATACACCCCCATACCATCACACATGCTGCCTTTTACACTTTGCGCCTAGAACAATACGGATGGTTCTTTTCCTCTTTGGTCCGGAGGACACGACGTCCACAGTTTCCAAAAACAATTTGAAATGTGGACTCGTCAGACCACAGAACACTTTTCCACTTTGTATCAGTCCATCTTAGATGAGCTCAGGCCCAGCGAAGCGTTTCTGGGTGTTGTTGATAAACGGTTTTCGCCTTGCATAGGAGAGTTTTAACTTGCACTTACAGATGTAGCGACCAACTGTAGTCACTGACAGTGGGTTTCTGAAGTGTTCCTGAGCCCATGTGGTGATATCCTTTACACACTGATGTGACTTGTTGATGCAGTACAGCCTGAGGGATGGAAGGTCACGGGCTTAGCTGCTTACGTGCAGTGATTTCTCCAGATTCTCTGAACCCTTTGATGATATTACGGAGCGTAGATGGTGAAATCCCTAAATTCCTTGCAATAGCTGCTTGACAAAGGTTTTTCTTAAACTGTTCAACAATTTGCTCAGGCATTTGTTGACAAAGTGGTGACCCTCGCCCCATCCTTGTTTGTGAATGACTGAGCATTTCATGGAATCTACTTTTATACCCAATCATGGCACCCACCTGTTCCCAATTAGCCTGTTCACCTGTGGGATGTTCCAAATAAGTGTTTGATGAGCATTCCTCAACTTGATCAGTATTTATTGCCACCTTTCCCAACTTCTTTGTCACGTGTTGCTGGCATCAAATTCTAAAGTTAATGATTATTTGCAAAAAAAAAAGGTTTATCAGTTTGAACATCAAATATGTTGTCTTTGTAGTGCATTCAACTGAATATGGCTTGAAAAGGCTTTGCAAATCATTGTATTCCGTTTATATTTACATCTAACACAATTTCCCAACTCATATGGAAACGGGGTTTGTAAAAAAACCCAAACAGGAGCGCCATTGAAACACAAAGCCGCACATCCATGACAAAGACTAAATGATTCTAAACAGAACCATTGGAAGCCATGCGCAAACCCAGCCGCAACTTTTTTGTAGCACATGTGACACTCCCCCGCAAAATGAAATGAATGTTACCGAGCTTCACGTCTGCTTTTTTCCCCCCCTTGCATACATGCTGAAGCGAGGCATGGATGTAACCAATTGAAGCCAATTAACAACAGATGTGTCCGTCCAGTTGGCTTAACCATGAGTTGTCTCCTCATCTGCAATATGCTTCTTTTTTTTTTTTATTTTAACAGTAGTTTTTAATCACAAGGGGGCTTTGCTGAGCGAACCACAAAACCAGACCCTAAGCGGCAGAAAGAGAAACAGGGCGATGAAGACTACAACGGGGCCCCCGCAGTCGGTAGCATGTGAAGTTCTGTTGAGCAGAGCCAGCTCGGAGAGTTATACAATGGAGCGTCAAAGAGCGGTTGGCTTTCTTGGACTGTGTGATGTGTGCAAGCTGGGGTTTGGCCTGTGAAGAGCTGGGTTTACATAGGCCAGGCACTGGTACCACCACATCCATTCCAGTTAGACTGAGACAATAGGATGGCTCCACAAACCTTGGAAAGGGTTCAATGCAGAACCACATGATTGGTAATGATCCTAAGCACTGGACTTAAAGCTAATACGGTCGTATTGTCTGACATGTCAATCATCACAGAGGACCGTGTTTAGGTTGGTCCTGTTTACACCCGCAGCCCGTCTATGTCCACCGACTCAAGTCCAGGTCCAAACTGTTCTTCTCATCACTTAAAGCAGTGTTTTTCAACCTTTTTTCAGCCAAGGCACATTTTTTGCGTTGAGAAAATGCAGAGGCACACCACCAGCAGAAATCATTAAAAAAACGAAACTCAGTTGACAGTAAAAAGTCGTTGTTGGATATGACTTTAAAGCATAACCAAGCATGCATCAATATAGCTCTTGTCTCAAAGTAGGTGTACTGTCACCACCTGTCACATCACGCCATTTTTTGCTGTTTTCCTGTGTGTAGTGTTTTACTTCTTGTCTTGCGCTCCTATTTTGGTGGCTTTTTCTCTTTTTTTGGTATTTTCCTGTAGCAGTTTCATGTCTTCCTTTGAGCGATATTTCCCGCATCTACTTTTGTTTTAGCAATCAAGAATATTTCAGTTGTTTTTAATCCTTCTTTGTGGGGACATTGTTGAACGTCATGTCATGTTCGGATGTACATTGTGGACGCTGTCTTTGCTCCACAGTAAGTCTTTGCTGTCGTCCAGCATTCTGTTTTTGTTTCCTTTGTAGCCAGTTCAGTTTTAGTTTGGTTCTGCATAGCCTTCCCTAAGCTTCAATGCCTTTTCTTAGGGGCACACACCCTTTGTTTATTTTGGTTTAAAGGCCTACTGAAACCGAAGCCAAACTCACCTTAACTTCCTCCGTCTCGCCGAGCGCATCTGTGATCGGGTGCAGTCCTTCGTCGCACCGTCGATCGCTGGAACGCAGGTGAGCACGGGTGTTGATGAGCAGATGAGGGCTGGCTGGCGTAGGTGGATAGCTAATGTTTTTAGCATAGCTCTGTGAGGTCCAGTTGCTAAGTTAGCTTCAATGGCGTCATTAGCAACAGCATTGTTAACCTTCGCCAGGCTGGAAAGCATTAACCGTGTATTTACATGTCCATGGTTTAATAGTATTGTTGATCTTCTGTCTATCCTTCCAGTCAGGGGTTTATTTCTTTTGTTTCTATCTGCAGTTAAGCACGATGCTATCACGTTAGCTCCGTAGCTAAAGTGTTTCGTCGATGTATTGTCGTGGAGATAAATGTCACTGTGAATGTCTATTTCGCGTTCTCGACTCTCATTTTCAAGAGGATATAGTATCCGAGGTGGTTTAAAATACAAATCCATGATCCACAATACAAAAAGGACAAAGTGTGGAATCCAATGAGCCAGCTTGTACCTCAGTTACGGTCAGAGCGAAAAAAGATACGTCCTGCACTGCACTCTAGTCCTTCACTCTCACGTTCCTCATCCACGAATCTTTCATCCTCGCTCAAATGAATGGGGTAATCGTCGCTTTCTCGGTCCGAATCGCTCTAGCTGCATTGAAAACAATAGGAAAATGTGAGGAGCCTTTCAACTGACTACGTCACGCTACTTCCGGTACAGGCAAGGCTTTTTTTTTATCAGATACCAAAAGTTGCGATCTTTATCGTCATTGTTCTCTACTAAATCCTTTCAGCAAAAATATGGCAATATCGCGAAATGATCAAGTATGACACATAGAATGGATCTGCTATCCCCGTTTAAATTTTAAAAAATCATTTCAGTAGGCCTTTAAGCAGTAGACACCTTTTCACCTGCCCGCTGCCTCCCACTGTTTCCGACATCTACAAAGCAATTAGCTACCGGCTGCCACCTACTGATATGGAAGAGTATTACACGGTTACTCTGCCGAGCTCTAGACAGCACCGACACTCCACAACAACACATCATTTGCAGACTATAATTACTGCTTTGCAAACAATATTTTTAACCCAAATAGGTGAAATGAGATCATCTCCCACGGCACACCAGACTGTATCTCACGGCACACTAGTGGTTGAAAAACACTGACTTAAAGTATTCCAGCTCAAGTCGACTTTGACCGTGTTTCTCAACTTAAAATCGAAGGCCCAGAGTAAGTAAAGTAAGACTAAATAAATCATGGGTTTTCATACTCGTTTGATAATTAGCAGACTACTTGTTTACCAGATATGACGTAAGACATAGCTTTTTGAGGGACAGGGAACCCTGCGGTTTCAAAACAGGATTATATGAGCTATTCGTCAACAAAATTGAATGGAAATTAAGAATTTGCACAACCCAGCAAATGAGCAAACCCAAGTCCGAGCCATAAAAGAACATAGAGCCTAAACACAACGCAGTAAGTTAGACTGACCTACACGCAGCTCCTGACCGAAGACCGTCCTTTCCCCCAGCGCCGAACAGTTCCAGCGTCCGTAGCGGAACTGATACTGACACTCATTGATGCCCATCTGGGCGCCTTCGCCCACAACAATGATGGCGTCCGGGCGGCTCTGGCAGATGGCTCGCTGACGTGGTGCCAGCCCGGGAATCTTGTTGCAGATGATGTTGGCGCCCAGAGCCACCACGGAGGACAGGGCCCTGCCAAAAAGACAAGAAAACCATCACACACTTGGTTAGAACTTGGTTAGAACTTGGTCAGGTTGGCTGGCGTGAGTTCATGTGAGGATGATTCATTTCAACCAGTGATTGATGCACGTTCCGTAGTAAAGTGAAACTTTTACTGTTGGGTTTTCCGATCAGATTTGCATTACTATAACTCTGTCACACACATGCTACATGGTTTAAGATAACCCGTTTAGATCTAAAACATACTTCAATCAGGACTGGATTATGAGTGGATTAAAATGAAATCTGAAGGGGATATACCGGTATGCCAAAGGTGACTGCAGTTTAAGCGAATAAACCAGATATCCTGTCATTGCCAGTCATCAAAAAGCACCAATCAATGAAGCGTGTCTACCAAAGTGATGCACCCGTGGTAAATCAGAACGACACCAGAAGCAAGGAAGTGCAAATTAAATTCAATGGTATGTTGTATTGTATGTTAACTATAAAATATTGTATGTTGTATATGCTCAGAGAGTATGGGGTCAGAGAGTATGGGGTATCGGACTGTCTGATAGTGGCGGTCCGCTCCCTGTATGATCAGTGCCAGAGCTTGGTCCGCATTGCCGGCGGTAAGTCGGACACGTTTCCAGTGAGGGTTGGACTCCGCCAAGGCTGCCCTTTGTCACCCATTCTGTTCATAACTTTTATGGACAGAATTTCTAGGCACAGTCAGGGCGTTGAGGGGATCTGGTTTGGTGGCTGCAGGATTAGGCCTATGCTTTTGCAGATGATGTGGTCCTGATGGCTTCATCTGGCCAGGATATTCAGCTCTCACTGGATCGGTTCGCAGCCGAGTGTGAAGCGACTGGGATGGGAATCAGCACCTCCAAGACCGAGTCCATGGTTCTCGCCCGGAAAAGGGTGGAGTGCCATCTCCAGGTTGGGGAGGAGACCCTGCCCCAAGTGGAGGAGTTCAAGTACCTCAGAGTCTTGTTCACGAGTGAGGGAAGAGTGGATGGTGAGATGGACAGGCGGATCGGTGCGGTGTCTTCAGTAATGCGGACGCTGTATCGATCCGTTGTGGTGAAGAAGGAGCTGAGCCAGAAGGCAAAGCTCTCAATTTACCGGTCGATCTACGTTCCCATCCTCACCTATGGTCATGAGCTTTGGGTTATGACCGAAATGAGCTTCTTCCGCCGGGTGGCGGGGCTCTCCCTTAGAGATAGGGTGAGAAGCTCTGCCATCCGGGAGGAGCTCAAAGTAAAGCTGCTGCTCCTCCACATGGAGAGGAGCCAGATGAGGTGGTTCGGGCATCTGGTCAGGATGCCACCCGAACGCCTCCCTAGGGAGGTGTTTAGGGCACGTCCGACCGGCAGGAGGCCACGGGGAAGACCCAGGGAACATTGGGAAGACTATGTCTCCCGGCTGGCCTGGAAACGCCTCGGGATCCCCCGGGAGGAGCTAGACGAAGTGGCTGGGGAGAGGGAAGTCTGGGCTTCCCTGCTTAGGCTGCTGCCCCCGCGACCCAACCTCAGATAAGCGAAAGAAGATGGATGGATGGATGGATGGATGGATGGATGGATGGATATAATATTAAATTGGGAAATTGACTTAAAGTGACTGAAATGCTGTCATCGTTGTCAAGTATTGGTGGTGACGAACCCCAAGATGCAGAGGTGGCAGGCTTGATGCGGGGAAACATGGTTTTAATGTCCAAAAATGCAGCTAAAACAGGAAGCAGGGAACAGTGCACAGCTATCAGCAAACAGCTATCAGCAAACAGCAAACAGTCCACAGCATAAAGCTACAATACTCCAAAAGTATGCTTACAATGAAGCCTATGGTAGTCGCTCTATTTTGCCTTTAAAACGATTAAAAAAAACATCTCCATATTCATGATAACGTGTAATATTTACATACATTGCTCATTTTAAGCATAATTTTAAAAAAAAACGTATCACGACTTTCGCCTTGTCCTTGGACAACATCACTGGATATTACTCACTGCAGATTTCATGGGAGCCAACAAACATATTAAAACATCACTTACTCCGTACAAAGTCTGCTGTCACTGACATGCCAACTGTTAGGATGCTAATATATTCCCGTTTAGATCAATAATGATTTATAATCCTCGCGAAGAAAACAGGGGGCTGGAACCAAGTGTTTCTTTAGGTCTTTTTCGCCATGCTAGGGTTTAAATTGGATGTCAAATTTGACCAACTTCTGAGATTATGACCTCATCCTTCTACTAAACCGGTGAGAAGCATTATTTTTGACCTAGAATAAACTTTCACAAGCTCCGAGCCAAGGAAGCAGCTCACCAGCTGGTGATGTCAATATAGCAGCAAAATAGTTTGTTGGCATTAGCGCTTATAATAACAATATTGCTAATAATTGGTTAATATGTTTATATGTTAATATGTGGAATGCTCTCCCTGACCACCTGAGGGCACCACAGACTGTGGATGCTTTTAAAAAAGGCTTAAAAGCCCTTCTTTTAAAAAAAAAAAAAAAAAAAAAGCCTTTTTTTAGATATGTGCATACTAGCTATAGCTATTTGGCTGTTCTAGTTTTTATTTCTATTATCTTTTTTTATTTATTTATTTATTTATTTATTTTATTTTATTTTTAAATTTTTTAATACACTGTAGCACTTTGAGATTGTTTACTCAATATAAAGTGATTTTTATAAATAAAATCTATTATTATTATTATAATATTCAGGTCACGGAATGTAACATGTGGCATTTTTTTAGATGGTTATTTATTGGGTTTTATGAGCGGATTAAAGCGGTGGAAAACGGATGGATGGATGAGCGGAATACAGAACTTCTTATTGACTCCATTGTAAGCGGATTTTTAGCTATGTTTATTTACGAGTTTGAATGCATCAAAAAAAGACAACCGTGTTCTTGTGTCTCATAAAAGTTGTGAATTATAGGCAAAATTCCCCCAAAAGTATAAAGGTATAAATAGTGGCCTGATTGGCAATTTCCCCCAGGTGTGCCAGACTGCCAATCAGGTACAGGTGAGGGAAACAAGCGCTCAGGGAGACGTGCAGGAAAAGGAACCAAAATAAGAGCGCTGACCGGAAATAAAACACAAACAGAGGAAAAACTCAAACATAACCAAACTGACAATTGTGAGGAGAAGGGCTGGTGAAATCCTGTTTACAGGTGATTTCTACATGTCAGGTGATATGCTTTTGTTTGTTTTACTCATTTTATGACGACCGGTACTTGTCCAAAAGCTGAGTTGAAGCACAGACAAACATGGTGCTAATGTGTGTGCTTGCTGGATGTTGTTGTTGACCAGGGCCGCAACCATGAGTCCACATTGTCAACAAATGTCGACAATAAAATTAGTCGCCGACAATTATTTTTGTTGACAACAGTCGTGATGTCATCAATCCAAGCAGTTTGGCATGGCCAGTGCTAAAGTGTAAAGTTTGAGGATATTTCCTCTTATTCGCGTTAAAAACATGAATAGTTTGCTCATTCTGCAAAGCAGACCTTGTTTTTATGTCAGTACATCTGCGATACGTAAGGGTGTAACGGTACGTGTATTTGTATTGAACCGTTTCGGTACGGGGGTTCCGGTTCGGTTCGGAGGTGTACCGAACGAGTTTCCACACGGACATATTAAGTAGCGTAACGCACGTTGTGTAAACAATGCACACCGAGGCACAACACACGGCATGCTAGCAGCTAACGGGCTAGGATAGACTGACCATACGTCCTCTTTTCACCGGACATGTCCTCTTTTTCTTAAATGCCTCAAATGTCCGGCATTTTGAGTTAGGGTTGCGTGTATTTTCAATGTACGTTCAGGGTTAAGAAGGGCTTAAAAACAAAACAAACAGCAGCATTGGTGAGGGAGGGACAGAGAGAGAGAGAGTTATGATAAACGCGCATGCGTCGCCAGGCTCTGCTTTTTATCCATAGATTTATGACATTTAATTTTTTATTATCTATAGCAGGGGTGTCAAAAGTGTGCCCCGGAGGCCATTTGCGGCCCACAGCTAATGTTTTAAAGGACCACGGCACATTCTAAAAATACAATTCAAATAAACAAAAACATAAAAGTGAAATAAAAAAGCTTAAAGATGAAATGTAATTTAGAAAAAGTTGCAATGTTGACTAAAAAAACAAAGCAGTTTTTTTTTCTTTCAAACTGTCATTGCTCAAAACATAATATTGAATCAAAATCAATGTTATTATGAATTATTGACCTATCCAAGGTTCCCATTACTTCACATCCAATATTACACTAAGAAAAATATTTTTGCTGGAAGATTTTGCAAATTTGGTAAATAAATAACCCAAAAATGTATATTTTGTTGTTTTCTTACCATACCGAAAATGAACCGAACCGTGACCTCTAAACCAAGGTACGTACCAAACCGAAATGTTTGTGTACCATTAAACCTCTAGTGATACGCCAGCATTTAAAGTGGAGACATGATGTCGGACGTCTGGAGGGAGGATGTGGTCTCAACTTGGATTTAGACAAACTTTATTAATCCGCAAGGGATATTTTTCCACACAGTAGCTCAGTTTCAAAGGGTGGAAAGGGAATTGCAGGTGTTAAAGGCCTACTGAAAGCCACTACTACCGACCACGCAGTCTGATAGTTTATATATCAATGATGAAATCTTAACATTGAAACCCATGCCAATACGGCCGGGTTAACTTATAAAGTGCAATTTTAAAATTCCCGCCACACTTCCGGTTGAAAAACTCCTTTGGATATGATTTATGCGCGTGACGTCACAGAATCCACGGAAGTGGTTGGACCCTGTCGAACCCGATACAGAAACCTCTTGTTTTCTTCCACAAAATTCCACAGTATTCTGGACATCTGTGTTGGTGAATCTTTTGCAATTTGTTTAATGAACAATGGAGGCTGCAAAGAAGAACGTTGTAGGTGGGATCGATCGGTGTATTAGCGGCTAAGTACAATACTTACAGCAACACAACAAGGACTACTTACTACGCCTAGCCGATGCTTGCCGCCAAACCCACGGATGAAGTCCTTCGTCGCGCCGTCGATCGCTGGAACGCAGGTGAGCACGGCTGTTGATGGGAAGATGAGGGCTGCCTGGCGTAGGTGGAGCGCTAATGTTTTTATCATAGTTCTGTGAGGTCCGGTTGCTAAGTTGCTAAATTAGCCTTAGCGTCGTTAGCAACAGCATTGTTAAGCCTTACCAGGCTGATCATTTTTAACCGTGTAGTTACATGTCCATGGTTTAATAGTATTGTTGGTCTTCTGTCTATCCTTCCAGTCAGGGGTTTATTTATTTTGTTTCTATCTTCATTTGAGAACGATGCTATCACGTTAGCTCAGTAGCTAAGTGTGTCACCGATGTATTGTCGTGGAGATAAAAGTCACTGTGAATGTCCATTTCGCGTGCTCGACTCTCATTTTCAAGAGGATATAGTATCCGAGGTGGTTTGAAATACAAATCCGTGATCCACAATAGAAAAAGGAGAGAGTGTGGAATCCAATGAGCCAGCTTGTACCTAAGTTACGGTCAGAGCGAAAAAAGATACGTCCATCACTGCCTCTCTAGTCCTTCACTGTAACGTTCCTCATCTACGAATCTTTCATCCTGGCTCAAATTAATGGGGTAATCGTCGCTTTCTCGGTCCGAATCTCTCTCGCTCCATTGTAAACAAAGGAAAATTGTGAGGAATATTGCCTCCTGTGACGTCACGCTACTTCCGGCACAGGCAAGGCTTTTTTTATCAGCGAGCAAAAGTTGCAAACTTTATCGTGGATTTTCTCTACTAAATCCTTTCAGCAAAAATATGGCAATATCGCGAAATGATCAAATATGACACATAGAATGGATCTGCTATTCCCATTTAAATAAAAAAAAATCATTTCAGTAGGCCTTTAAGTAGACTAAAAATGTACCATAGAAGCAACATATATGTAATATTTACATATTATATATACAGTATATATTATATACTGATACATTATATTATATTATATTTGTATATAATATATACGATATATAACAAATCCCAATTGCCACTGACAGGTAGAAGTTAGAACTATGCACAACCTAGTATTAGTAATGGCAACAATGGAGGATGCATGTGCATGTACGAGACAGTCTGCCCCACAGCTAGAGGACAGGGAAGAATAGGGAACGTTCTGACTACAGCGTCGAACTACAATGGCAGACTCGCGCAGAAGCTCTTTGGGTAAATCTCGACCATATATGGAGATATGTTGGGAAATCGTCACTAATTGAGCAAATTACAAACGGCTCGTTTGGAGGAAAGGTAAGATTGTTTTATAAACATCTCTGCAATGCCTCCGTGGTTTGATTTCACGTTTTCGGGACTTATGCAGAACCCAAATACACACAAACAGGCACCGATAGGTAAGGTTGTGCATAATAAGTCCCCTTTTAAAGCAGTTATCGGTACATATATTGCTTTGACTTATAATACCAAGCAAACGTGTCCGATTATGAGTTATATCAACACGTTTGTGGAGTTTTGCATTTCATTCAAAGGTCAGAGCTTTAGAAACATTTTCAAGTTTTAATTGATGTGATATTTTTTTGTAAGAACCACAGCTGATTAGATTATTGACATTAAGGCTGCAGCTAACGATTATCTTCATAGTCGACGAGTCAGCGGTTATTTTTTTGATTGGTCGTCGAGCCTCACGATTATTGCTTATGACCTGATGTACACGTTTGGACTTTGACATTGAGTCCGCACTTGATTTTAACTCGTTTTTTAAACCTGCAATTAGTCAATTCAACTGTAAGAAAGATATATTAGAGATACGGATGGTTTCACTTAACACAAAGTATACAAAAAAGACTTAAAATGCAAGATATCCTGTAAACATAACATGCAGTGCAAAAAGTATTTGTATCTATTACTGGTATTTAGCTGAAAATATTTACAGTAGGGAAGGGATTCATATGGCTGGGTAGATCTGCTGTGAGATGTTCATTTTGCAAGGCAGTCCGCTAAAAATGATGGAAAGCGCCACCCTACATAACAAATGCAGTGTTTCCCATGAACTGCCAAGATACCTGTGGCGGTGGGGGCGTGGCTATGGGCGTGGTCACCATGACATCATCGAGTAATTTGCATAATTTACTACAATGATTTGATTTTCTCTAAAAAGGCTCAAACAATGTATACTTACTAATTAATAATAACAGTTTTGTTTTAAACGTCCATCCATCCATTTTACAATATAATTACAACACTTTATGTACATATTTATATACAGATTTGATCAATAAGTTATTCACTGAAATATATTTATTAATTGTGGTTCTTACAAAAAATATATCTTATAAAATATAAAAGCTAAAATGTCTCAAAGCTCTGCCCCTTTAATTAGTGCATACTAAATAATTTAACTTTAGCCTACTACTACAACCATATTACTTACCAGCAACATAAAGTGAAACAGAGGCAGAGGTGTCCTGCCACAGTGAGTAACAAATAAACAGAAAACAGTAGTGGTGGTAGATAGACACAGAGCTTCATCAAACATCTGATCCACTGAACAAAGAGCTCCAAAAATCTTGAACTTTAGACTGCCATCAGTTTTACTCCCTACACTTAACCATGTGTTTCCTACTGCCTGCACACTTTGCACCCTTTGTTATATACACATGTTGTGTTTCTAATATAAATACTTTTAATAAAGTCAAATACAAATAAGGCAACAAGAGATGTATCCTACACTTCTCTTTTGTAAAGTAAATCTGAACAGCCAATATGGGCATCTACATCAACTATATGATTTGCCTGAGAAGCTGGAGAGGACAAAAAAAAAAAAAAAAAAAAAAAAAAAATATTTTATTTTTTTAAATTTGTGGCGGATGTAATTCTTTCGTGGCGGGCCGCCACAAATAAATTAATGTGTGGGAAACCCTGAAATGAGGTCAAAGTTGGAATTTCCACAAGATACATTTCAAGATATGCAACACTCTACTGCAGTCTGGCGGCTAAAGTGGATCGCGCATCCCCCTTATTTGTCACGTTTCATGTTTCAGGTAAACCGCGACGAAGAGGGCCATGTTAATCCCATTCCTACTGTACCTAGCTTTCTCTCTTGGCTCTTGGCAAAGACGGTCGCACTCCCTCCCCGCTCCGTGTCTGCTATCGAGTTTATTTTTCTCGGCCTCACCCATAAGAGCCCCGTCTGAGATCGACTATTTAAAACGTTTTGTTTTACTCATCCTGCCCCGCATTTTACGGGGCACCGTAAGTGGTTCCTGTACAATGTTTGTTTGTCCAATCTTGAATGGGTTTGTGGTGAAAATGACATTTTGTAGTACTTGTGCAACGACAAAAAAGACCATACCACACCTAAAAGGAAACACGAACATTCCAGACCAAGTGTCAGTTAAAATTGGTTCGAGCGACACCTCGACAATAACAAATCTTTGTTCATTGATTTTCATAACTGACGCCGCTGATTATGTCAACGAATTCGGTGCAGCTTTAATCGGGGTGGATGGTATTCTGAGGCGGTAAAAAGAACAACAATGTACCCTGAACTGAGCCAAAAACCGTGTCCCAAGACCGTAAAAAGATCCGAACTGTGGATTTTGTGAACCGTTCCACCCCTTCACCCTTTTTTTTTACTTTAACAAGTTACCATTTTATAATACGGGAAACAAAGGATGAAGAATCTAAACCCTTTTGTTGAAGTTGTTTACTTGTTTGTTGCTTGTTTAATCTCTCAAAATTATGAACTAATTTATATCTTAATTTTTTTACTCAACAACAATGTACCCTGAACTAACAAATGAAGGCAGAATTAATTCCCTAGAAAAACAGCACAGGGCTCCATCGTCTGGCGGTGGTTTGGCTTCAAGCGGGAAGATGTTGAACAGACAACAGTAATATGTCAAGTATGCGGCTAAAGCGTTGCTACAAAAAGTAGCAGCACTGCTAATTTGCAGCATCATTTGAAAAGTCACCCGCTAGAGAATGAAGAGTGCTTGAAACTCGCATGTCAACATCTCCGGCCGGTGCCACACCAACAAAATGCCTAAGCAACCATTTCCACATTCAACACCGTATGAAACAAATGGTGTATCGTGACATGGCCTAAACATATCCACATATATATGGTGTATCGTGACATGGACTAAACATATCCACATATATATGGTGTATCGTGACATGGACTAAACATATCCACATATATATGGTGTATCGTGACATGGACTAAACATATCCACATATATATGGTGTATCGTGACATGGACTAAACATATCCACATATATATGGTGTATCGTGACATGGACTAAACATATCCACATATATATGGTGTATCGTGACATGGACTAAACATATCCACATATATATGGTGTATCGTGACATGGTCTAAACATATCCACATATATATGGTGTATCGTGACATGGACTAAACATATCCACATATATATGGTGTATGGTGACATGACTAAACATATCCACATATATATGGTGTATGGTGACATGGACTAAACATATCCACATATATATGGTGTATCGTGACATGGCCTAAACATATCCACATATATATGGTGTATCGTGACATGGCCTAAACATATCCACATATATATGGTGTATCGTGACATGGCCTAAACATATCCACATATATATGGTGTATCGTGACATGGACTAAACATATCCACATATATATGGTGTATGGTGACATGGACTAAACATATCCACATATATATGGTGTATCGTGACATGAACTAAACATATCCACATATATATGGTGTATCGTGACATGAACTAAACATATCCACATATATATGGTGTATCGTGACATGGACTAAACATATCCACATATATATGGTGTATCGTGACATGGACTAAACATATCCACATATATATGGTGTATCGTGACATGGCCTAAATATATCCACATATATATGGTGTATGGTGACATGGACTAAACATATCCACATATATATGGTGTATCGTGACATGGCCTAAACATATCCACATATATATGGTGTATCGTGACATGGTCTAAACATATCCACATATATATGGTGTATCGTGACATGGACTAAACATATCCACATATATATGGTGTATCGTGACATGGCCTAAACATATCCACATATATATGGTGTATCGTGACATGAACTAAACATATCCACATATATATGGTGTATCGTGACATGGCCTAAACATATCCAGATATTAATAAAAGAGCATATCGCCCAGCCCTACCCTGAACCAAGCCAAAAACCGTGTCCCAAGACCGTAATAAGATCCGAACCGTGGATTGTGTGTACCGTTCCACCTCCCTACCCTTTTTTTTTTTTTTTTTTTTTACTTTAACAAGTTACCATTTTCTAATATTGGAAACAAAGCAATGTAAACCCTTCTGTTGAAGTTGTTTACTTGTGTGTTTAATCTCTCAAAATTATAAATATATATATATATATATATATATATATATATATATATATATATATATATATACAGTATATATATATTACGGGTGTGGGGAAAAATCAATTCGAATCGCGATTCTCACGTTGTGCGATTCAGAACCGATTCTCAATTTTAAAAAATCTTTTTTTTTTTCTTTTTCTCATTCATTTTTTT
>NC_084740.1:55297078-55327078 GCF_033978785.1 Entelurus aequoreus
TGAGGAAACTAATTGTTGAAGCTTTGAAAGTGGAGTTCTTTCCCATTCTTGTTTTATGTTAGAGCTTCAGTCGTTCAACAGTCCGGGGGTCTCCGCTGTCGTATTTTACGCTTCATAATGCGCCACACATTTTCGATGGGAGACAGGTCTGGACTGCAGGTGGGCCAGGAAAGTACCCGCACCTCTTTTACTATGAAGCCACGTTGATGTAACACGTGGCTTGGCATCGTCTTGCTGAAATAAGCAGGGGCGTCCATGAAAAAGACGGCGCTTAGATGGCAGCAAAAGTTGTTCCAAAACCGTGCAAGGACGGGAGTGGAAGACGTGTCAAAAGATGGCGCTAACTGTTTTAACGACATTCACACTTTACTTCAATCAATAACGGAGCAGCTTCTCCTCATCCATGGCTCACTATTTCAACAACAACGCCCGAAATGTGTCCCATGACCGGAACTCTCTAATAACTAAAGTTCCTTGGGTGAATAATGTCAACTCACTACACCGTATGTTTTAGTGCTTCCATGGTGAGTTTACTGACAGATATAAGTAAGATTTTTACACTACTTTATATTATAAATGGCAACAGTGGAGGATGAATGTCACATAACAAGAAGGTAAAGGAAAAGAAGAAGCTTATCGACTACGGTGTCGGCACGGACTAAAAAGGCGGACGAGCGCAAATTTTCAAGACTTATGCAGATCCCAAATACACATCAGCAGGTACCAGAAGGTAAGACAAGTTGCTTTTGCACAGATAATATGTCTTACCTTATACACACACCGTAATAATACTCATATGTTTAATGCGCCTACAATCCATCAAGCGTGTGGCTTCATAGCTTACCAAAGTCCTACTAAAACATTTTGATAGATTTTTGAGCGCCGTGTGTAATATTCTATATTCTCAATGGAACATATAAAATGTTGGCGTTGTTTACTTGAGTCATATTGCCATCATATTGCAGTCCACACTTATCTCTTATGTTGGGCTGCCATCTACTGGTCAGACTTATCAATACACCATGTACCAAATACAATTGCTTCGAGGTGGGTACGCTCAACCAAACGTGTTCCTTACATTAGGCGCACCGGGTTATAAGGCGCACTGTCGAGTTTTGGGAAAATACGGTAATGAATGAATGAATTAATCTTAATATGATTCACTACTGATTGTATTGATATTAGGGCTGCAACAACTAATCGATTAAAATCAATTATTAAAATAGTTGCCGATTAATTTAGTCATCGATTCATTGGATCTATGCTATGCGCATGCGCAGAGTTTTTGTTTTTGTTTTTTTTAATTAAATTTTTTTATTTATTTTTAATTTCTAATTTTTTTAAAATAAACCTTTATTTATAAACTGCAACATTTACAAACAGCTGAGAAACAATATTCAAAATAAGTATGGTGCCAGTATGCTGTTTTTTTCCAATAAAATACTGGATAGGATAGAAATGTAGTTTGTCTCTTTTATCCGATTATTAATCGATTAATCGAAGTAATAATCGACAGATTAATCGATTATCAAATTAATCGTTAGTTGCAGCCCTAATTGATAATTAATAATTATATTCAACCTACTTACAACTTACAACCTTATCAAATGATTAGAAAGCATGTGTTAATCACAAATATTGCCATTTATTTGACACCTAAACCTTAGGCTTTGGTCAGGCTGATTAGACAAATGAACACTTAGCAAATAAATGGCATAAATAACTGACAAGTGCAAAGGAAAACTCCGCTTCACCACTTTAGTCATATTTTCTGCGCTTGAGAAATGACTTTAGCTCAAGACTTCTTCTGTTTGTTTAAAATGGTCATTACTGCCACAAGTGGCGGAGAAGAATATGACAACTGTGTCATTAACCTCTTGTTGCGCCCACGACCCCGCCGCGACCCCCGTCGCCCGTGGCAACCGCGACATCCCATCCATACAAACGAGGCTCATTGTGTCGACTCTGCTTTGTTATGCGCTAAAGTTTAGCTCTCAAACTCACTTCACCTGGGGGCCACTGGATGCAGAGTCTGGCTGAGGCTGGGACCGCGAGAAAAGATTTCTTAAAAAATAAATGTTTGCATACTCCTCAGCATGTTTAGTCGTATAATGACTAAGGGTGTAAAGGTACGTGTATTTGTATTGAACCGTTTCGGTACGGGGGTTCCGGTTCGGTTCGGAGGTGTACCGAACGAGTTTCCACACGGACATATTAAGTAGCGTAACTTACGTTGTGTAGACAATGCACACCGAGGCACAACACACGGCATGCTAGCAGCTAACGGGCTAGGATAGACTGACCATACGTCCTCTTTTCACCGGACATGTCCTCTTTTGTCAGGGCGGAGTTTCTTAAATGCCTCAAATGTCCGGCATTTTGAGTTAGGGTTGCGTGTATTTTCAATGTACGTTCAGGGTTAAGAAGGGGTTAAAAACAAAACAAACAGCAGCATTGGTGAGGGAGGGGCAGAGACAGAGAGAGAGAGAGAGAGAGAGTTATGATAAATGCGCATGCGTCGCCAGGCTCTGCTTTTTATCCATAGATTTATCACATTTAATTTGTTATTATCTATAGCAGGGGTGTCAAAAGTGTGCCCCGGAGGCCATTTGCGGCCCACAGCTAATGTTTTAAAGGCCCACGGCACATTCTAAAAATACTATTCAAATAAACAAAAACATAACAAAAGTGAAATAAAAAAGCTTAAAAGGTTAAATGTCATTTAGAAAAAGTTGCAATGTTGACTAATAAAACAAAGCTGTTTTTTTTTTTCTTTCAAACTGTCATTGCTCAAAACATAATATTGAATCAAAATCAATGTTGTTATGAATTATTGACCTATCCTAGGTTCCCATTACTTCACATCAAATATTACACTAAGAAAAATATTTTTGGTGGAAGATTTTGCAAATTTGGTGAATAAATAACCCAAAAATGTATATTTTGTTGTTTTCTTACTGTACCCAAAATGAACCGAACCGTGACCTCTAAACCGAGGTACGTACCGAACCAAAATTGTTGTGTACCGTTACACCCCTAGTAATGACGTTTCAAATCGTATTCCTCGTGCACCGCAACTTTGTCTGTGCAAATAAGACACGTCGGGGCATATGACACGTCGGGGTGCCCCTGTGCTCAACAAAGAAATATTGCATCTCCCACTTTTCCTGGAATCGTCTTTGCTCATCACTAACCTTTCTCTTCACTGCCGGCTTTGAAAAAGACATGTTTGGGGTTTTGGAATATATTTGTATTTAGCCGACGCACGGAGAATAATGTTATTTCCGCAATGTGTGTCCTCTCTACAGCAACACGGCGGTCTGCGGATAATAGCCGGGAAAGTACCGGGATAGCGAGCGCAAAAAAGTGACGACTCATGGTGTCGTATAGAAATGTATGTAGTGTTCATCGTGTGAGGTAATGCAAATTAAACAGTAAAAAAACAAATAACTAGAGATGTCCGATAATGGCTTTTTTGCCGATATCCGATATTCCCATATTGTCCAACTCTTAATTACCAATTCCGATATCAACCGATACCGATGTATACAGTGGTGGAATGAACACATTATTATGCCTAATTTTGTTGTGATGCCCCGCTGGATGCATTAAACAATGTAATAAAGTTTTCAAAATAAATCAACTCAAGTTATGGAACAAAAAATGCCAACATGGCACTGCCATATTTATTATTGAAGTCACAAAGTGCATTATTTTTTTTAACATGCCTCAAAACAGCAGCTTGGAATTTGGGAGGTTGAGGTGGGCGGGGTCGAGGTGGGGCGGGGGGTGTATATTGTAGCGTCCCGGAAGAGTTAGTGCTGCAAGGGGTTCTAGGTATTTGTTCTGTTGTGTTTATGTTGTGTTACGGTGCGGATGTTCTCCCGAAATGTGTTTGTCATTCTTGTTTGGTGTGGGTTCGCAGTGTGGCGCATATTTGTAACAGTGTTCAACTTGTTTATACGGTCACCCTCAGTGTGACCTGTATGGCTGTTGACCAAGTATGCCTTGCATTCACTTGTGTGTGTGAAAAGCCGTAGATATTATGTGATTGGGTCGGACATCTCTACAAATAACGGTTTGAATTGGTCCAGGTTACCGGGGGACTGTTATTACTGACGGACAGGTGTGGCGGTGTGACTGCAGCCAGGCACGTAAGAAAAACCCTCGTCTCCATGGCAACGTCTCTGTCGCGTTCAATCATTTGCCAACCCAGAACGTTGAAAGAGCAATTTTGGAGCCAAATAACACAACGCTGTCAAGTAGTTTTTATAGAGACGCTGAAAAAGCGTGTTATAGTTTGTGCCACGGCGCCATCTTTTTAGACGTGTTGAAAATGTACCTCTTGTTCCGCGCCTTGAACCGGAAGTATATCCGTCCGTAGCGTTTCTGCTTGAAAAGGTTCTTGTTTGTACGTTTTACAATATAACTAAAACAATTCCTACTGACTAAAAAGTCCCAAGTGTGATGTCGGTAGGAGCGTTTTCACGCACATGTATAAGTGCCATCGTAATGCTACTTTTTTCCAGCGCTTGGACCCCTGCGGCTAATAAAACAGATTTTTTTTTTTCCATCGCTTTGTATTCAACAAATAGTTTTTATAGAGACCTTGAAAAAGAGTGTGATAGTTTGTGCCACGGCGCCATCTTTTTAGACGGGTTCGCTCACGGCCGGTGCTGCGTGTTGAAAATGTACCTCTTGTTCCGCGCCTTGAACCGGAAGTATATCCGTCCGTAGCGTTTCTGCTTGAAAAGGTTCTTGTTTGTACGTTTTACAATATAACTAAAACAATTCATACTGACTAAAAAGTCCCAAGTGTGATGTCTGTAGGAGAGTTTTCATGCATATGTATACATGCCATCGTAATGCTACTTTTTTCCAACGCTTGGACCCCTGCGGCTAATAAAACAGATTTTTTTTTTCAATCGCTTTGTATTCAACAAATAGTTTTTATAGAGACGCTGAAAAAGCGTGTTATAGTTTGTGCCACGGCGCCATCTTTTTAGACGGGTTCGCTCACGGCCAGTGCTGCGTCTTGAAAATGTACCTCTTGTTCCGCGCCTTGAACCGGAAGTATATCCGTCCGTAGCGTTTCTGCTTGAAAAGGTTCTTGTTTGTACGTTTTACAATATAACTAAAACAATTCATACTGACTAAAAAGTCCCATGTGTGATGTCCGTAGGAGCGTTTTCATGCATATGTATACGTGCCATCGTAATGCTATTTTTTTCCAACGCTTGGACCCCTGCGGCTAATAAAACAGATTTTTTTTTTCATCGCTTTGTATTCAACAAATAGTTTTTATAGAGACGCTGAAAAATCGTGTTATAGTTTGTGCCACGGCGCCATCTTTTTAGACGGGTTCGCTCACGGCCGGTGCTGCGTGTTGAAAATGTACCTCTTGTTCCGCGCCTTGAACCGGAAGTATATCCGTCCGTAGCGTTTCTGCTTGAAAAGGTTCTTGTTTGTACGTTTTACAATATAACTAAAACAATTCATACTGACTAAAAAGTCCCAAGTGTGATGTCCGTAGGAGCGTTTTCACGCATATGTATACGTGCCATCGTAATGCTGTTTTTTTCCAACGCTTGGACCCCTGCGGCTAATAAAACAGATTTTTTTTTTCATCGCTTTGTATTCAACAAATAGTTTTTATAGAGACGCTGAAAAAGCGTGTTATAGTTTGTGCCACGACGCCATCTTTTTAGACGGGTTCGCTCACGGCCGGTGCTGCGTGTTGAAAATGTACCTCTTGTTCCGCGCCTTGAACCGGAAGTATATCCGTCCGTAGCGTTTCTGCTTGACAAGGTTCTTGTTTGTGCGTTTTACAATATAACTAAAACAATTCATACTGACTAAAAAGTCCCAAGTGTGATGTCTGTAGGAGAGTTTTCATGCATATGTATACGTGCCATCGTAATGCTACTTTTTTCCAACGCTTGGACCCCTGCGGCTAATAAAACAGATTTTTTTTTTCCATCGCTTTGTATTCAACAAATAGTTTTTATAGAGACGCTGAAAAAGCGTGTTATAGTTTGTGCCACGGCGCCATCTTTTTAGACGGGTTCGCTCACGGCCGGTGCTGCGTGTTGAAAATGTACCTCTTGTTCCGCGCCTTGAACCGGAAGTATATCCGTCCGTAGCGTTTCTGCTTGAAAAGGTTCTTGTTTGTACGTTTTACAATATAACTAAAACAATTCATACTGACTAAAAAGTCCCATGTGTGATGTCGTAGGAGCGTTTTCATGCATATGTATACGTGCCATCGTAATGCTATTTTTTCCCAACGCTTGGACCCCTGCGGCTAATAAAACAGATTTTTTTTTTCATCGCTTTGTATTCAACAAATAGTTTTTATAGTGACGCTGAAAAAGCGTGTTATAGTTTGTGCCACGGCGCCATCTTTTTAGACGTGTTGAAAATGTACCTCTTGTTCCGCGCCTTGAACCGGAAGTATATCCGTCCGTAGCGTTTCTGCTTGAAAAGGTTCTTGTTTGTACGTTTTACAATATAACTAAAACAATTCATACTGACTAAAAAGTCCCAAGTGTGATGTCCGTAGGAGCGTTTTCACGCATATGTATACGTGCCATCGTAATGCTGTTTTTTTCCAACGCTTGGACCCCTGCGGCTAATAAAACAGATTTTTTTTTTCATCGCTTTGTATTCAACAAATAGTTTTTATAGAGACGCTGAAAAAGCGTGTTATAGTTTGTGCCACGACGCCATCTTTTTAGACGGGTTCGCTCACGGCCGGTGCTGCGTGTTGAAAATGTACCTCTTGTTCCGCGCCTTGAACCGGAAGTATATCCGTCCGTAGCGTTTCTGCTTGACAAAGTTCTTGTTTGTGCGTTTTACAATATAACTAAAACAATTCATACTGACTAAAAAGTCCCATGTGTGATGTCGTAGGAGCGTTTTCATGCATATGTATACGTGCCATCGTAATGCTATTTTTTTCCAACGCTTGGACCCCTGCGGCTAATAAAACAGATTTTTTTTTTCATCGCTTTGTATTCAACAAATAGTTTTTATAGTGACGCTGAAAAAGCGTGTTATAGTTTGTGCCACGGCGCCATCTTTTTAGACGTGTTGAAAATGTACCTCTTGTTCCGCGCCTTGAACCGGAAGTATATCCGTCCGTAGCGTTTCTGCTTGAAAAGGTTCTTGTTTTTACGTTTTACAATATAACTAAAACAATTCATACTGACTAAAAAGTCCCAAGTGGGATGTCCGTAGGAGCGTTTTCACGCATATGTATACGTGCCATCGTAATGCTATTTTTTTCCAACGCTTGGACCCCTGCGGCTAATAAAACAGATTATTTTTTTCATCGCTTTGTATTCAACAAATAGTTGTTATAGAGACGCTGAAAAAGCGTGTTATAGTTTGTGCCACGGCGCCATCTTTTTAGACGGGTTCGCTCACGGCCGGTGCTGCGTGTTGAAAATGTACCTCTTGTTCCGCGCCATGAACCGGAAGTATATCCGTCCGTAGCGTTTCTGCTTGAAAAGGTTCTTGTTTGTACGTTTTACAATATAACTAAAACAATTCATACTGACTAAAAAGTCCCAAGTGAGATGTCTGTAGGAGAGTTTTCATGCATATGTATACGTGCCATCGTAATGCTACTTTTTTCCAACGCTTGGACCCCTGCGGCTAATAAAACAGATTTTTTTTTTCCATCGCTTTGTATTCAACAAATAGTTTTTATAGACACGCTGAAAAAGCGCGTGATAGTTTGTGCCACGGCGCCATCTTTTTAGACGGGTTCGCTCACGGCCAGTGCTGCGTGTTGAAAATGTACCTCTTGTTCCGCGCCTTGAACCGGAAGTATATCCGTCCGTAGCGTTTCTGCTTGAAAAGGTTCTTGTTTGTACGTTTTACAATATAACTAAAACAATTCATACTGACTAAAAAGTCCCATGTGTGATGTCCGTAGGAGCGTTTTCATGCATATGTATACGTGCCATCGTAATGCTACTTTTTTCCAACGCTTGGACCCCTGCGGCTAATAAAACAGATTTTTTTTTTCATCGCTTTGTATTCAACAAATAGTTTTTATAGAGACGCTGAAAAAGCGTGTTATAGTTTGTGCCACGGCGCCATCTTTTTAGACGTGTTGAAAATGTACCTCTTGTTCCGCGCCTTGAACCGGAAGTATATCCGTCCGTAGCGTTTCTGCTTGAAAAGGTTCTTGTTTGTACGTTTTACAATATAACTAAAACAATTCATACTGACTAAAAAGTCCCATGTGTGATGTCCGTAGGAGCGTTTTCATGCATATGTATACGTGCCATCGTAATGCTACTTTTTTCCAACGCTTGGACCCCTGCGGCTAATAAAACAGATTTTTTTTTTCATCGCTTTGTATTCAACAAATAGTTTTTATAGAGACGCTGAAAAAGCGTGTTATAGTTTGTGCCACGGCGCCATCTTTTTAGACGTGTTGAAAATGTACCTCTTGTTCCGCGCCTTGAACCGGAAGTATATCCGTCCGTAGCGTTTCTGCTTGAAAAGGTTCTTGTTTGTACGTTTTACAATATAACTAAAACAATTCATACTGACTAAAAAGTCCCAAGTGTGATGTCCGTAGGAGCGTTTTCACGCATATGTATACGTGCCATCGTAATGCTGTTTTTTTCCAACGCTTGGACCCCTGCGGCTAATAAAACAGATTTTTTTTTTCATCGCTTTGTATTCAACAAATAGTTTTTATAGAGACGCTGAAAAAGCGTGTTATAGTTTGTGCCACGGCGCCATCTTTTTAGACAGGTTCGCTCACGGCCGGTGCTGCGTGTTGAAAATGTACCTCTTGTTCCGCGCCTTGAACCGGAAGTATATCCGTCCGTACCGTTTCTGCTTGAAAAGGTTCTTGTTTGTACGTTTTACAATATAACTAAAACAATTCATACTGACTAAAAAGTCCCAAGTGTGATGTCCGTAGGAGCGTTTTCACGCATATGTATACTTGCCATCGTAATGCTACTTTTTTCCAACGCTTGGAACCCTGCGGCTAATAAAACAGATTTTTTTTTCCATCGCTTTGTATTCAACAAATAGTTTTCATAGAGACGCTGAAAAAGCGTGTTATAGTTTGTGCCACGGCGCCATCTTTTTAGACGGGTTCGCTCACGGCCGGTGCTGCGTGTTGAAAATGTACCTCTTGTTCCGCGCCTTGAACCGGAAGTATATCCGTCCGTAGCGTTTCTGCTTGAAAAGGTTCTTCTTTGTACGTTTTACAATATAACTAAAACAATTCATACTGACTAAAAAGTCCCATGTGTGATGTCGGTAGGAGCGTTTTCACGCACATGTATACGTGCCATCGTAATGCTACTTTTTCACAACGCTTGGACCCCTGCGGCTAATAAAACAGATTTTTTTTTTTTCCATCGCTTTGTATTCAACAAATAGTTTTTATAGAGACGCTGAAAAAGCGTGTGATAGTTTGTGCCACGGCGCCATCTTTTTAGACGGGTTCGCTCACGGCCGGTGATGCGTGTTGAAAATGTACCTCTTGTTCCGCGCCTTGAACCGGAAGTATATCCGTCCGTAGCGTTTCTGCTTGAAAAGGTTCTTGTTTGAACGTTTTACAATATAACTAAAACAATTCATACTGACTAAAAAGTCCCAAGTGTAATGTCCGTAGGAGCGTTTTCACGCATATGTATACGTGCCATCGTAATGCTATTTTTTTCCAACGCTTGGAGCCCTGCGGCTAATAAAACAGATTATTTTTTTCATCGCTTTGTATTCAACAAATAGTTGTTATAGAGACGCTGAAAAAGCGTGTTATAGTTTGTGCCACGGCGCCATCTTTTTAGACGGGTTCGCTCACGGCCGGTGCTGCGTGTTGAAAATGTACCTCTTGTTCCGCGCTTTGAACCGGAAGTATATCCGTCCGTAGCGTTTCTGCTTGAAAAGGTTCTTGTTTGTACGTTTTACAATATAACTAAAACAATTCATACTGACTAAAAAGTCCCAAGTGAGATGTCTGTAGGAGAGTTTTCATGCATATGTATACATGCCATCGTAATGCTACTTTTTTCCAACGCTTGGACCCCTGCGGCTAATAAAACAGATTTTTTTTTTTCCATCGCTTTGTATTCAACAAATAGTTTTTATAGAGACGCTGATAAAGCGTGTTATAGTTTGTGCCACGGCGCCATCTTTTTAGACGGGTTCGCTCACGGCCGGTGCTGTGTGTTGAAAATGTACCTCTTGTTCCGCGCCTTGAACCGGAAGTATATCCGTCCGTAGCGTTTCTGCTTGAAAAGGTTCTTGTTTGTACGTTTTACAATATAACTAAAACAATTCATACTGACTAAAAAGTCCCAAGTGTGATGTCTGTAGGAGCGTTTTCACGCACATGTATACGTGCCATCGTAATGCTACTTTTTTCCAACGCTTGGACCCCTGCGGCTAATAAAACAGAATTTTTTTTTTCCATCGCTTTGTATTCAACAAATAGTTTTTATAGAGACGCTGAAAAAGCGTGTGATAGTTTGTGCCACGGCGCCATCTTTTTAGACGGGTTCGCTCACGGCCGGTGCTGCGTGTTGAAAATGTACCTCTTGTTCCGCGCCTTGAACCGGAAGTATATCCGTCCGTAGCGTTGCTGCTTGAAAAGGTTCTTGTTTGTACGTTTTACAATATAACTAAAACAATTCATACTGACTAAAAAGTCCCAAGTGTGATGTCTGTAGGAGTGTTTTCACGCATATTTGTACGTTGTAATGTAATCAAGCTAGCATCGTTAGCATTAGCAAATATGCCAACACATTTTCTAGTGTCTGCGTTAGTATTATTAACTTACAATGGCACACTTTTTGTATCGTTTCAGTTTTGTAAAATCACCAAAATGCCACCGTGGAGTTATTATTGAGTGATTGGAGAGCTAGCTTCCGCAGCCAGTGGGTCCACGACGACGACGACGACGACTTCTGTTTTGTATGATCAGACGTTTTACTGCCTTGTGCAGGCACTGTTTGGAAACAGTTAAGGTATGTAAATAAACATTTACAGAATCTTTTGCAGCACTATATATCTGCCGCTAATAGTCCAGTGTGGCTAACGTATGTACAAATATACATTTCTTTCTAAATCTGGTGGGTGTGGCCTAAATACCGCCCGGAAAATACGGTAGTTAATGTATTTTATTGCATTTGTGTAGCTCAAACAACTGTATGTCAACAAAGCAATAGTAATTGTGTTGATATTAACCGTCAACACACTGAAAATGTACAATTAATACATACAATCTCACTTCAAGATGATTGGAATTAGTACATTTAGTTGTTTTAAAAAAAGGTTTATCTTATGTATTTGAACTTTATTTACAGACTATATAGCATGTCTACATCATGGCCTTACTGTATAATTATTAATACAGCTAACATTACAGCAAGCATTTTTATTCCAGTAAATGTTCCCCAGTGGCAATACTGTACAAAGTACACTTGGATATATACTTAGAGTAGTCTGTGTCCAACTTGTAGCAGTATAGATGTGTTCTTGTCTAAATAGCTGGCAATGCAAGTGAGTAGCAAAGTAATTGGTGGAATTCCAAACACACCACCGAGATGAAGGGGAAGGTAAAGGAGTGACCCAGACTCTCTCGGTATCAGTCGGTCCCTTCAGGATTTGGCCATGTCGTGATGGCGCCAGTTCAACCAATCGCCGCAATTTCCCCGCACATTTTGGCCAATCAAAATTGTCCGGCAGCACCCAAACGCAACACGACCGTCTAACCCAGTGATTGTTAATTGCCTACCACGCGCCATCTGGTGGTCTGTAAATATGTACGGCAATCATTGCTGATTATGTTGGTGCATTGTGGGCAGAAATATACTTGTTTTTTTAATGAATACCTGGGCCTACAACGCTACTGTAGTTCAATTTTGGTCTATGGTGGTGCTTGGAGAGCCCAGGGTTTTCTGAGCTGGTACTTGGTGAAGATAAGTTTGAGATCGGGGACGGTGTGGCGCGGTTGGGAGAGTGGCCGTGCCAGCAACCTGAGGGTTCCTGGTTCAATCCCCACCTTCTACCAACCTAGTCACGTACGTTGTGTCCTTGAGCAAGACACTTCACCCTTGCTACTGATGGGTGGTGGTTAGGGTCTTGCATGGCAGCTCCCGCCATCAGTGTGTGAATGTGTGTGTGAATGGGTGAATGTGGAAATAGTGTCAAAGCGCTTTGAGTACCTTGAAGGTAGAAAAGCGCTATACAAGTATAACCCATTTACTTCATCCATGGTGGCCATGGATGAAGTGCTGGCTGTCCAGAGTCGGGACCCGGGGTGGACCGCTAGCCTGTGCATCGGTTGGGGACATCTCTGCGCTGCTGACCCGTCTCCGCTCGGGACGGTCTCTTGCTGGACTCTATGGACTGGACTCTCACTATTATGTTAGATCCACTATGGACTGGACTCTCACTATTATGTTAGATCCACTATGGATTGGACTTTCTCACTATTATGTTAGATCCACTATGGACTGGACTCTCACTATTATGTTAGATCCACTATGGACTGGACTCTCACTATTATGTTAGATCCACTATGGACTGGACTTTCACTATTATGTTAGGTCCACTATGGACTGGACTCTCACTATTATGTTAGATCCACTATGGACTGGACTCTCACTATTATGTTAGATCCACTATGGACTGGACTTTCACACTATTATGTTAGATCCACTATGGACTGGACTCTCACACTATTATGTTAGATCCGCTATGAACTGGACTCTCACTATTATGTTAGATCCACTATGGACTGGACTCTCACACTATTATGTTAGATCCACTATGGACTGGACTCTCTCACTATTATGTTAGATCCTCTATGGACTGGACTTTCACACTATTATGTTAGATCCACTATGGACTGGACTCTCACACTATTATGTTAGATCCGCTATGAACTGGACTCTCACTATTATGTTAGATCCACTATGGACTGGACTCTCACACTATTATGTTAGATCCACTATGGACTGGACTCTCACTATTATGTTATATCCACTATAGACTGGACTCTCATTATTATGTTAGGTCCACTATGGACTGGACTCTCACTATTATGTTAGATCCACTATGGACTGGACTCTCACTATTATGTTAGATCCACTATGGACTGGACTCTCTCACTATTATGTTAGATCCTCTATGGACTGGACTTTCACACTATTATGTTAGATCCACTATGGACTGGACTCTCACACTATTATGTTAGATCCACTATGGACTGGACTCTCACACTATTATGTTAGATCCACTATGGACTGGACTTTCACACTATTATGTTAGATCCACTATGGACTGGACTCTCACTCTATTATGTTAGATCTACTATGGACTGGACTCTCACACTATTATGTCAGATCCACTATGGACGGGACTTTCACACTATTATGTTAGATCCACTATGGACTGGACTCTCACTATTATGTTAGATCCACTATGGACTGGACTCTCACTATTATGTTAGATCCACTATGGACTGGACTCTCTCACTATTATGTTAGATCCACTATGGACTGGACTCTCACTATTATGTTAGATCCACTATGGACTGGACTCTCACTATTATGTTAGATCCACTATGGACTGGACTCTCACTATTATGTTAGATCCACTAAGGACTGAACTCTCACTATTATGTTAGATCCACTATGGACTGGACTCTCTCACTATTATGTTAGATCCACTATGGACTGGACTCTCTCACTATTATGTTAGATCCACTATGGACTGGACTCTCACTATTATGTTAGATCCACTATGGACTGGACTCTCACTATTTTGTTAGATCCACTATGGACTGGACTCTCACTATTATGTTAGATCCACTATGGACTGGACTCTCACTATTATGTTAGATCCACTATGGACTGAACTTTCACTATTATGTTAGGTCCACTATGGACTGGACTCTCACTATTATGTTAGATCCACTATGGACTGGACTCTCACTATTATGTTAGATCCACTATGGACTGGACTTTCACACTATTATGTTAGATCCACTATGGACTGGACTCTCACACTATTATGTTAGATCCGCTATGAACTGGACTCTCACTATTATGTTAGATCCACTATGGACTGGACTCTCACACTATTATGTTAGATCCACTATGGACTGGACTCTCTCACTATTATGTTAGATCCTCTATGGACTGGACTTTCACACTATTATGTTAGATCCACTATGGACTGGACTCTCACACTATTATGTTAGATCCGCTATGAACTGGACTCTCACTATTATGTTAGATCCACTATGGACTGGACTCTCACACTATTATGTTAGATCCACTATGGACTGGACTCTCACTATTATGTTATATCCACTATAGACTGGACTCTCATTATTATGTTAGGTCCACTATGGACTGGACTCTCACTATTATGTTAGATCCACTATGGACTGGACTCTCACTATTATGTTAGATCCACTATGGACTGGACTCTCTCACTATTATGTTAGATCCTCTATGGACTGGACTTTCACACTATTATGTTAGATCCACTATGGACTGGACTCTCACACTATTATGTTAGATCCACTATGGACTGGACTCTCACACTATTATGTTAGATCCACTATGGACTGGACTTTCACACTATTATGTTAGATCCACTATGGACTGGACTCTCACTCTATTATGTTAGATCTACTATGGACTGGACTCTCACACTATTATGTTAGATCCACTATGGACCGGACTCTAACTATTATGTTAGATCCACTATAGACTGGACTCTCATTATTATGTTAGATCCACTATGGACTGGACTCTCACACTATTATGTTAGATCCACTATGGACTGGACTCTCTCACTATTATGTTAGATCCACTATGGACTGGACTCTCACTATTATGTTAGATCCACTATGGACTGGACTCTCACTATTATGTTAGATCCACTATGGACTGGACTCTCACTATTATGTTAGATCCACTAAGGACTGAACTCTCACTATTATGTTAGATCCACTATGGACTGGACTCTCTCACTATTATGTTAGATCCACTATGGACTGGACTCTCTCACTATTATGTTAGATCCACTATGGACTGGACTCTCACTATTATGTTAGATCCACTATGGACTGGACTCTCACTATTTTGTTAGATCCACTATGGACTGGACTCTCACTATTATGTTAGATCCACTATGGACTGGACTCTCATTATTATGTTAGATCCACTATGGACTGGACTTTCACTATTATGTTAGGTCCACTATGGACTGGACTCTCACTATTATGTTAGATCCACTATGGACTGGACTCTCACTATTATGTTAGATCCACTATGGACTGGACTTTCACACTATTATGTTAGATCCACTATGGACTGGACTCTCACACTATTATGTTAGATCCGCTATGAACTGGACTCTCACTATTATGTTAGATCCACTATGGACTGGACTCTCACACTATTATGTTAGATCCACTATGGACTGGACTCTCTCACTATTATGTTAGATCCTCTATGGACTGGACTTTCACACTATTATGTTAGATCCACTATGGACTGGACTCTCACACTATTATGTTAGATCCGCTATGAACTGGACTCTCACTATTATGTTAGATCCACTATGGACTGGACTCTCACACTATTATGTTAGATCCACTATGGACTGGACTCTCACTATTATGTTATATCCACTATAGACTGGACTCTCATTATTATGTTAGGTCCACTATGGACTGGACTCTCACTATTATGTTAGATCCACTATGGACTGGACTCTCACTATTATGTTAGATCCACTATGGACTGGACTCTCTCACTATTATGTTAGATCCTCTATGGACTGGACTTTCACACTATTATGTTAGATCCACTATGGACTGGACTCTCACACTATTATGTTAGATCCACTATGGACTGGACTTTCACACTATTATGTTAGATCCACTATGGACTGGACTCTCACTCTATTATGTTAGATCTACTATGGACTGGACTCTCACACTATTATGTTAGATCCACTATGGACCGGACTCTAACTATTATGTTAGATCCACTATAGACTGGACTCTCATTATTATGTTAGATCCACTATGGACTGGACTCTCACACTATTATGTTAGATCCACTATGGACTGGACTCTCACTATTATGTTTGATCCACTATGGACTGGACTCTCACACTATTATGTTAGATCCACTATGGACTGGACTCTCACACTATAATGTTAGATCCACTATGGACTGGACTCTCTCACTATTATGTTAGATCCACTATGGACTGGACTCTCACACTATTATGTCAGATCCACTATGGACTGGACTCTCACGCTATTATGTTAGATCCACTATGGACTGGACTCTCACACTATTATGTTAGATCCACTATGGACTGGACTCTCACACTATTATGTTAGATCCACTATGGACTGGACTTTCACAATATTATGTCAAATCCACTATGGACTGGACTCTCACACTATTATGTCAGATCCACTATGGACTGGACTCTCACACTATTATGTTAGATCCACTATGGACTGGACTCTCACACTATTATGTTAGATCCACTATGGACTGGACTTTCACAATATTATGTCAAATCCACTATGGACTGGACTCTCACACTATTATGTCAGATCCACTACGGACTGGACTCTCACACTATTATGTTAGATCCACTATGGACTGGACTCTCACACTATTATGTTAGATCCACTATGGACTGGACTTTCACAATATTATGTCAAATCCACTATGGACTGGACTCTCACACTATTATGTTAGATCCACTATGGACTGGACTCTCACACTATTATGTTAGATCCACTATGGACTGGACTCTCACACTATTATGTTAGATCCACTATGGACTGGACTTTCACAATATTATGTCAAATCCACTATGGACTGGACTCTCACACTATTATGTTAGATCCACTATGGACTGGACTCTCACACTATTATGTTAGATCCACTATGGACTGGACTCTCACACTATTATGTTAGATCCACTATGGACTGGACTTTCACAATATTATGTCAAATCCACTATGGACTGGACTCTCACACTATTATGTTAGATCCACTATGGACTGGACTTTCACAATATTATGTCAAATCCACTATGGACTGGACTCTCACACTATTATGTTAGATCCACTATGGACTGGACTCTCACACTATTATGTTAGATCCACTATGGACTGGACTCTCACACTATTATGTTAGATCCACTATGGACTGGACTTTCACAATATTATGTCAAATCCACTATGGACTGGACTCTCACACTATTATGTTAGATCCACTATGGACTGGACTCTCACACTATTATGTTAGATCCACTATGGACTGGACTCTCACACTATTATGTTAGATCCACTATGGACTGGACTTTCACAATATTATGTCAAATCCACTATGGACTGGACTCTCACACTATTATGTTAGATCCACTATGGACTGGACTTTCACAATATTATGTCAAATCCACTATGGACTGGACTCTCACACTATTATGTTAGATCCACTATGGACTGGACTTTCACAATATTATGTCAGGCCCACTCGACGTCCATTGCCTCCGGTCTCCCCTAGAAGAACACTGCCGTGTTTGACTTGTACCATGACCATGATGCTACCACTGCCATGTTTGACTTGTACCATGACCATGATGCTACCACTGCCATGTTTGACTTGTACCATGACCATGATGCTACCTCCGCCATGTTTGACTTGTACCATGACCATGATGCTACCACTGCCATGTTGGACTTGTACCATGACCATGATGTTACCACTGCCATGTTTGACTTGTACCATGACCATGATGCTACCACTGCCATGTTTGACTTGTACCATGACCATGATGCTACCACTGCCATGTTTGACTTGTACCCTGACCATGATGCTACCTCCGCCATGTTTGACTTGTACCATGACCATGATGCTACCACTGCCATGTTTGACTTGTACCATGACCATGATGCTACCACTGCCATGTTGGACTTGTACCATGACCATGATGCTACCACTGCCATGTTGGACTTGTACCATGACCATGATGCTACCACTGCCATGTTTGACTTGTACCATGACCATGATTCTACCACTGCCATGTTTGACTTGTACCATGACCATGATGCAACCACTGCCATGTTTGACTTGTACCATGACCATGATGCAACCACTGCCATGTTTGACTTGTACCATGACCATGATGCTACCACTGCCCTGTTTGACTTGTACCATGACCATGATGCAACCACTGCCATGTTTGACTTGTACCATGACCATGATGCTACCACTGCCATGTTGGACTTGTACCATGACCATGATGCTACCACTGCCATGTTGGACTTGTACCATGATGCTACCACTGCCATGTTTGACTTGTACCATGACCATGATGCTACCACTTCCCTTTTTGACTTGTACCATGACCATGATGCTACCACTGCCATGTTGGACTTGTACCATGACCATGATGCTACCACTACCATGTTTGACTTGTACCATGACCATGATGCAACCACTGCCATGTTTGACTTGTACCATGACCATGATGCTACCACTGCCATGTTGGACTTGCACCATGACCATGATGCTACCACTGCCATGTTTGACTTGTACCATGACCATGATGCTACCACTGCCATGTTGGACTTGTACCATGACCATGATTCTACCACTGCCATGTTGGACTTGTACCATGACCATGATGCTACCACTGCCATGTTTGACTTGTACCATGACCATGATGCTACCACTGCCATGTTGGACTTGTACCATGACCATGATGCTACCACTGCCATGTTGGACTTGTACCATGACCATGATGCTACCACTGCCATGTTTGACTTGTACCATGGCCATGATGCTACCACTGCCATGTTAGACTTGTACCATGACCATGATGCTACCACTGCCGTGTTTGACTTGTACCATGACCATGATGCTACCACTGCCATGTTTGACTTGTACCATGACCATGATGCTACCACTGCCATGTTTGACTTGTACCATGACCATGATGCTACCACTGCCATGTTTGACTTGTACCATGACCATGATGAGTTATGTACTTAACAAAAACAGGTGAAATAACTGAAAACATATTTTATATTCTAGTTTCTTCAAAATAGCCACCCTTTGCTCTGATTACTGCTCTGCACACTCAGTGCACAAAGCAAAGGTTCATAAAGATATGGATGACAGAGTCCGGTGTGGATGAACTTGACTGGCCTGCACAGAGTCCTGACCTGAACCCGATAGAACACCTTTGGGATGAATTAGAACGGCGACTGAGAGCCAGGCCTTCAGTGTGTGACCTCACTAATGTGCTTTTTGGAAGAATGGTGGAAAATTGCTATAAACACACTCCGCCACCTTGTGGACAGCCCTTCCCAGAAGAGTTGAAGCTGTAATAGCTGCAAAAGGTCATATTGAACCCTATGGGTTAGGAATGGGATGGCACTTCAAGTTCATACGTGAGTCAAGGCAGGTGGCCAAATACTTTTGGCAATATAGTGTACCAACGTACTGTTTAATGCCGAGAACATACTCCAGTAGATTAAAAAAACGGCCTTCTGTTTAGCTCACATTCCACTGAGCATCTTTGCCAACGTGACCTGACAACAACGCCAAATTTAAAAAAAATAATAATAAAAAAAGGGGCATCCGTATAGCGCGAGGAAGCTCTTACATCACAGTGTCGTGTGGCCCCGAGACAAAGTGGGCGAGCGACGTCTGCAATGACGTCACGCGGACACAGCGCTCCGCTCCCAGGCATGAATGTTACAGGGGAATGCACTTTAAAAAAATGAATGTCTGGGACATATTTTAACTTAGAGGACTCTCCTCATCCTCTCAAGAGCAGTTTAGGACTGAATGGGATGCTCTCTCTCTCTCTCTCTCTCTCTCTCTCTCTCTCTACCTTAGAGGCAGCCATCATACTGTTTATTAACATGACTATAATCCTGGTTATTCCAATTAATAATGCAAATAAACATACTGTGCACGCAGTGAGTCAAGCTACTGTACTTTTAACTTGGAAACCCCCCCCCCCCCACACACACACACAAAAAAAAAAAAAAACAACCCACATCTATTTTAGCAGCAGGTTTGGGGTCTCCGGGCAGCAGAGGAAGTGGGCAGAAAGAGAGGAAAAAAAGAGGGAGAATGGCTTAGTAATTATTTTGGAGGTCCGGATCCTCGCAGGGAATGATTGGCGTTTAATGAAAAGCTCTCAGGGTGTCAATCCTGTGAGATGAGGTCATGCGGTCACAGGTTAAAAGTGTGTGAACGTTGAATAAAAGCGGGGACAAGTTGTGGAAGTCTCCGCCACGCTGCGGACAAAAAGACGCCGGCATGCAGACCTGACTCGGTCGATGACGTAAATCAGTGAAAAAATGGCCAACATTTCATATTTTTCACTTTTTTGTTTATTAAACACACCTTGTGTCACAACTAAGTAGTCCCTCTTCACACCGCAGGACCACCAAAATGTAATATTTTATTTTGCACCACCTCTAGAAACCAATTGACGTCTTTTTTAGGGACCGAATGTCCCTTTGGGACAGAGGACCCTATTGTATTTGTAAGGTTTTATTATTATTATTATACCGCTGCCTCTTTGAGCTGTAATTTGACCCCCTTAACATGCTTCAAAACTCACCATATTTGACACACACATCAGGACTGGCGAAAATTGCAATTTAATCAAAAAATATAGCCCCAAAACTCAAAATTGCGCTCTAGCACCCCCTAGGAAGAAAACACAGACAAAACTGCCTGTAACTTCCAGTTGGAATGCCGTAGAGACATGAAACACAAACCTCTATGTAGGTCTCACTTAGACCTAGATTTCTTACACTGACATCCTTCAGCAAAAATCAACAGGAAGTTTGCAATTCCCCCTTCAAAACAAAGTTTTGTAAAAACAGTCACCTTTCCCTCTTTGAGCTATAATTTGACCCCCTTAACATGCTTCAAAACTCACCAAACTGGACACACACATCAGGACTGGCAAAAATTGCGATCTAATAAAAAAAACCAACCCCAAAACTCAAAATTGCGCTCTGGCGCCCCCTAGGAAGAAAATACAGACAAAACTGCCTGTAACTTCCAGTAGGAATGTCGTAGAGACCTGAAACAAAAACCTCTATGTAGGTCTCACTTAGACCTAGATTTCATACAATGACATCCTTCAGCAAAAATCAACAGGAAGTTTGCAATTCCCCCTTCAAAACAAAGTTTTGTAAAAACAGTCACCTTTCCCTCTTTATAATTTGACCCCCTTAACATGCTTCAAAACTCACCAAACTGGACACACACATCAGGACTGGCTAAAATTGCAATCTAATAAAAAAACCAACCCCAAAACTCAAAATTGCGCTCTAGCGCCCCCTAGGAAGAAAACACAGACAAAACTGCTCCTAGGAAGAAAACAGACACAAGTGCCTGTAACTTCCAGTAGGAATGTCGTAGAGACATGAAACAAAAACCTCTATGTAGGTCTCACTTAGACCTAGATTTCATTCACTGACAACCCCCAGCAAAAATCAACAGGAAGTTTGCAATTCCCCCTTCAAAACAAAAGTTTTGTAAAAACCGATCACCTTTTTTTTCAAACATTATCTCCTCTGAGCGTGTTTGTCGTGTCGGCTTCAAACTAGCACTAAAACTAAAAGCTTTAATTTTTTTTGTTTGTTTTTTAAATAATGAAAAAAATAAAAAATAAATAAATGGCGTATTCGGGGAATGCACGGAAAAAAACATAATTTACACTTAGACTAAGACTTAGACTTCCTTTTCCTTGTCATTCAAATTTGAACTTTGCAATACAAATTAGAACGGAATTTTGTTACATTAGCTCATGGTAGTGCAGGATAAAAAGGCAATAAGGTGCAGATATAAATAAATACCGTATTTTTCGGACTATAAGTCGCACCGGCCGAAAATGCATAATAAAGAAGGGAAAAAACATATATAAGTCGCACAGGAGTATAAGTCGCATTTTTGGGGGAAATGTATTTGATAAAAGCCAACACCAAGAATAGACATTTGAAAGGCAATTTAAAATGTCTAAAGAATAGTGAACAACAGGCTGAATAAGTGTACGTTATATGAGGCATAAATAACCAACTGAGAAGGTGCCTGGTATGTTAACGTAACATATTATGGTAAGAGTCATTCAAATAACTATAACATATAGAACATGCTATACGTTTACCAAACAATCTGTCACTCCTAATCGCTAAATCCCATGAAATCTTATACGTCTAGTCTCTTACGGGAATGAGATAAATAATATTATAATGTGTTAATCATTTCACACATAAGTCGCTCCTGAGTATAAGTCGCACCCCCGGCCAAACTATGAAAAAAACTGCCACTTATCGTCCGAAAAATACGGTAGATGACTGCACAGATAAATATATTGCACTTTTGCATATGCATCCAGGTTTATGGATGTATGTTATATTGTCTTTATATTCCAGCAACTTCATACATTTTTGGGGTGACATCTTTGACATCTTAATGGCGAAAAAAAAAAAGTACTTTTACTATTTGTTTCTTTCTGTGAAACAGTTCATTTCAAACATCCATGCATAATAATAATACTAATAATATGTTATGTTGTGTCACACTGACTTGTTCACCGTTACAGACAATCATCAGCAGTCTTCATTTAGGGCAGCTGTTCACTATTCAAACTTTCAACAAAATCTCGTGCTAAATCGTCATCAAATGATGTGCAGCGAGAGTTTATGCACATATTCTAGAAGCGACCTGCCGGAGACCCCAGCGTTCAACACCGCAGGTCAACACACATATTTCTCATAACCCTTTTTTTATAAAAAAATAGGTTCAATTCTTTGTAAGAATACAATTTAAAAAACGAGCAGCGTAGCACAAATGGCCCCCAGGCCACGCTTTGGACACCCCTGGTTTAAATGGAAATAGGTGTGTTTAGCTGGCGCTGGCATTTCCTGCAGGTTGCCATGGCAATATCACTCACTGGCCACACGCAGGCTCCATCTAGTGGTATGCCACTTAGATGAAATACTCAAACACAGTGTTACTGTTCAAACTGTGCGTAACGTTACAGTAGCCACAAATATTAGATCTACTTGTTGAATAAAACCTCTGCCTTGTTTTTTGATTAATATTCAGGCCTACTACGCTACTGTATTTTAATGTTGGTCATTATGGTGGTACTTAATGAATACTTAGGTCTACTACGCTACTGTATTTTAATGTTGGTCATTATGGTGGTACTTAATGAACACTTAGGTCTACTACACTACTGTATTTAATGTCGTCATTATGGTGGTACTTAATGAATACTTAGGTCTACTACACTACTGTATTTAATGTTGTCATTATGGTGGTACTTAATGAACACTTAGGTCTACTACACTACTGTATTTAATGTTGTCATTATGGTGGTACTTAACGAACACTTAGGTCTACTACACTACTGTATTTAATGTTGTCATTATGGTGGTACTTAATGAATACTTAGGTCTACTACGCTACTGTATTTAATGTCGTCATTATGGTGGTACTTAATGAATACTTAGGTCTACTACGCTACTGTATTTAATGTTGTCATTATGGTGGTACTTAATGAATACTTAGGTCTACTGCACTACTGTATTTAATGTCGTCATTATGGTGGTACTTAATGAATACTTAGGTCTACTACGCTACTGTATTTAATGTTGTCATTATGGTGGTACTTAATGAATACTTAGGTCTACTACACTACTGTATTTAATGTTGTCATTATGGTGGTACTTAATGAACACTTAGGTCTACTACACTACTGTATTTAATGTTGTCATTATGGTGGTACTTAATGAATACTTAGGTCTACTACACTACTGTATTTAATGTTGTCATTATGGTGGTACTTAATGAATACTTAGGTCTACTACGCTACTGTATTTAATGTCGTCATTATGGTGGTACTTAATGAATACTTAGGTCTACTACGCTACTGTATTTAATGTTGTCATTATGGTGGTACTTAATGAATACTTAGGTCTACTGCACTACTGTATTTAATGTCGTCATTATGGTGGTACTTAATGAATACTTAGGTCTACTACGCTACTGTATTTAATGTTGTCATTATGGTGGTACTTAATGAATACTTAGGTCTACTACACTACTGTATTTAATGTCGTCATTATGGTGATACTATTTATGATTTTCAGTCTTAACCCTAACCGTGTTTGTAATGCTCCAATAATGACTTTTTATTCGTCACAAGGTGCTCTAATCGTTGTTTTAGATGAGTGCGTTTAGGTGTCCTTGGCACGGCCTGATTGTAAAACTAGAACCCACTTTTTGTGCGCATGTCACCTTTTTGCTTTGAAGTTAAAAAGAGAAAGAAAGATGACTGAGAAAGTGCGCGCGCAGCATTTGGCGCTAATGGACTAATTGGCGGGACTGACAGGTAGTACAGGTAATTGGCGGGACTGAGTACAGGTAATTGGCGGGGACTCACAAGTAGTACAGGTAATTGGCGGGGACTCACAAGTAGTACAGGTAATTGGCGGGACTTACAGGAAGTACAGGTAATTGGCGGGACTTACAGGTAGCTGCCGCTGGTGAGGATGAGGAAGATCTGCGGGTAGTAGACTGACAGCAGCACGCTGCGCGACGAGAAGAGGATCATGATGACATGGAGGTGCGGGATAAGGCCAGATGGAGAAAACGCACACTTTCCCCACCACCACCACCACCACCCCCCTCAAAAAAAAAAAAAAAAAAAAAAAAAAAAAAAGTCCCCTTAGTTCCAAATGAGTCCCTCCGCGTCACGTCTACGCCGCTCCGAGGTGCCGTGGCCGTGTGTGCGGGGCCGGGGCCGGGCTGGGCTCTGACATGTCTCCGCTGCAGCGCTCCGTGATAGTGGTGCTGCGTTCAGGGACCGCGCATGGCAGCAGGAAAAGTGGCTGCGCTGCCATTGGGCGGCCGGAGACGACGACTGCAGTCCGCCCACTTTGACAATAGGGGAGGCGGGGAGGAGGGGGCACTGATCCCGGGTTTCATTCATCATCACCCGCCGCCTCCCCTCCGAATATCAACAAACAGTCATCACAGTGCAAAAAAAAAAAAATAAGTAGGGGGGGGATCAGCACATTTTGTTGGCAGGATGAGTCCACAAGTTGGTGTTATATGCAAGCTTTGGACCGGAATATGGCAAATATTCTTATAGCACCAGAACGCTGGAATATCCCACACTGACTAGGTCTTCAAAGGGGTCTTGCAATGTGATTATTGTAGTATTAGTGCACTCTTGTCAAGATATATAGCACTCAACAGTAATAATAATAATAACAACAAAAAAAATACCAAAAAAAATAATAATAATAATAATTTAAATTAAATAATATACATAAAGCACACAGACGTGTGTGTGTGTGTGTGTGTGTGTGTGTGTGTGTGTGTGTGTGTGTGTGTGTGTGTGTGTGTGTGTGTGTGTGTGTGTGTGTGTGTGTGTGTGTGTGTGTGTGTGTGTGTGTGTGTGTGTGTGTGTGTGGGTGTGTGTGTGTTGCTACGGGGCTGTCAGTCAACACCTGCAGGCTCCAGTCGCAGTAAATGAAGAGGGTACAATGAAAGATTTAGTGAGAGTAAAAAGGGGATGGAAGGAATGAGCTAAATGGCTGGGCTTAGTAAACACAGTGAAGCACCACACACACACACACACACACACACACACACACACACACACACACACACACACACACACACACACACAAATTGGAGTTCAACTACTAACTATATGGTAAACACAATACGAGTAAGATTGTAAACTGAGCACTATTGCCTAATGTTGTGTCCAATATGAGTATTTCAAGCACAACAACAAGGTGTTTATTTTTATTTTATTTTATTTTTGCAAAATAAAGCAAAAGTGTGCTGCAAAATATAATGGAACTTTAGTTTGTGGTGGAACATTTGGGCCCCGAGGTCAAGTACAGGGATTAGCAATATTAACTATGAACAATAAAACACTGAATATCAACAACATATGAACATCGCTCCTTTTTTACGTGGGATTTACAATAATAACTATGAACCATAAAACACTGAATATTAACAACATATGAACGTCGCTCTTCTTTTACGTGGGATTTACAATAATAACTATGAACCATAAAACACTGAATATTAACAACATATGAACATCGCCCCTCTTTTACGTGGGATTTACAATATTAACTATGAACCATAAAACAATTAATATTAACAGCATATGAACATCGCTCTTCTTTTACGTGGGATTTACAATATTAACTATGAACCATAAAACACTGAATATTAACAACATATGAACATCGCTCCTCTTTTAAGTGGGATTTACAATATTAACTATGAACAATAAAACACTGAATAATAACCACATATGAACATCGCTCCTCTTTTAAGTGGGATTTACAATATCAACTATGAACAGTAAAACACTGAATATTAACAACATATGAACATCGCTCCTCTTTTACGTGGGATTTACAATATGAACTATGAACAATAAAACACTGAATATTAACAGCATATGAACATCGCTCTTCTTTTACGTGGGATTTACAATATTAACTATGAACAATAAAACACTGAATATTAACAACATATGAACATCGCTCCCCTTCAAGTGGGATTTACAATATTAACTATGAACAATAAAACACTGAATACTAACAACATATGAACATCGCTCCTCTTTTAAGTGGGATTTACAATATTAACTATGAACAGTAAAACACTGAATATTAACAACATATGAACATCGCTCCTTTTTTACGTGGGATTTACAATATTAACTATGAACAATAAAACACTGAATATTAACAACATATGAACATCGCTCCTCTTTTACGTGGGATTTACAATATTAACTATGAACCATAAAACACTGAATATTAACAACATATGAACGTCGCTCTTCTTTTACATGGGATTTACAATATTAACTATGAACAATAAAACACTGAATATTAACAACATATGAACAACGCTCCTCTTTTAAGTGGGATTTACAATATGAACTATGAACAATAAAACACTGAATATTAACAACATATGAACATCGCTCCTCTTTTACGTGGGATTTACAATATTAACTATGAACAATAAAACACTGAATATTAACAACATATGAACATCGCTCCTCTTTTAAGTGGGATTTACAATATGAACTATTAACAATAAAACACTGAATATTAACCACATATGAACATCGCCCTTTTTTTACATGGGATTTACAATATTAACTATGAACAATAAAACACTGAATACTAACAACATATGAACATCGCTCCTCTTTTAAGTGGGATTTACAATATTAACTATGAACAGTAAAACACTGAATATTAACAACATATGAACATCGCTCCTTTTTTACGTGGGATTTACAATATTAACTATGAACAATAAAACACTGAATATTAACAACATATGAACATCGCTCCTCTTTTACGTGGGATTTACAATATTAACTATGAACCATAAAACACTGAATATTAACAACATATGAACGTCGCTCTTCTTTTACATGGGATTTACAATATTAACTATGAACAATAAAACACTGAATATTAACAACATATGAACAACGCTCCTCTTTTAAGTGGGATTTACAATATGAACTATGAACAATAAAACACTGAATATTAACAACATATGAACATCGCTCCTCTTTTACGTGGGATTTACAATATTAACTATGAACAATAAAACACTGAATATTAACAACATATGAACATCGCTCCTCTTTTAAGTGGGATTTACAATATGAACTATTAACAATAAAACACTGAATATTAACCACATATGAACATCGCCCTTTTTTTACATGGGATTTACAATATTAACTATGAACAATAAAACACTGAATAATAACAACATATGAACATCGCTCCTCTTTTACGTGGGATTTACAATATTAACTATGAACCATAAAACACTGAATATTAACAACATATGAACGTCGCTCTTCTTTTACATGGGATTTACAATATTAACTATGAACAATAAAACACTGAATATTAACAACATATGAACATCGCTCCCCTTCAAGTGGGATTTACAATATTAACTATGAACAATAAAACACTGAATAATAACAACATATGAACATCGCTCCTCTTTTAAGTGGGATTTACAATATTAACTATGAACAGTAAAACACTGAATATTAACAACATATGAACATCGCTCCTTTTTTACGTGGGATTTACAATATTAACTATGAACAATAAAACACTGAATATTAACAACATATGAACATCGCTCCTCTTTTACGTGGGATTTACAATATTAACTATGAACCATAAAACACTGAATATTAACAACATATGAACGTCGCTCTTCTTTTACATGGGATTTACAATATTAACTATGAACAATAAAACACTGAATATTAACAACATATGAACAACGCTCCTCTTTTAAGTGGGATTTACAATATGAACTATGAACAATAAAACACTGAATATTAACAACATATGAACATCGCTCCTCTTTTACGTGGGATTTACAATATTAACTATGAACAATAAAACACTGAATATTAACAACATATGAACATCGCTCCTCTTTTAAGTGGGATTTACAATATGAACTATTGACAATAAAACACTGAATATTAACCACATATGAACATCGCCCTTTTTTTACATGGGATTTACAATATTAACTATGAACAATAAAACACTGAATAATAACAACATATGAACATCGCTCCTCTTTTACGTGGGATTTACAATATTAACTATGAACCATAAAACACTGAATATTAACAACATATGAACGTCGCTCTTCTTTTACATGGGATTTACAATATTAACTATGGACAATAAAACACTGAATAATAACATATGAACATCGCTCCTCTTTTAAGTGGGATTTACAATATTAACTATGAACAATAAAGCACTGAATAATAACATATGAACATCGCTCCTCTTTTACGTTGGATTTACAATATGAACAATAAAACACTGAATAATAACAACACATGAACATTGTTCCTTTTTTACGTGGGATTTACAATATGAACTATGAACAATAAAACACTGAATATCAACAACACATGAACATCGCTCCTCTTTTAAGTGGGATTTACAATATGAACTATAAAGAAAATAATATTTTATCTGAGTTTTTAAATTAGTTCTCTCGTTGATGATTTGTTTGGTTTTATATTGTCTAGTTATATTTATATGGTAATTATTATTCTGTGACTGTAAATTGTTTGCTTGTTTTCTTATTAATGCTTTTATTTTTTTGTATCGCTCCTCTTTTACGTGGGATTTACAATATTAACTATGAACAATAAAACACTGAATATTAACAACATATTTTACTACTCAGACCAGCTCCTCCATAGTTGTGTATATTTTACTATCAAGCAAAAATGTAACAAACAGCAAAAATATGAATGTAATAAACACCTACAATATGATTTTTTACACTTTTATGCAGAAATGTGTTGTAAAAATGTGCTTCCGCACCGGTTCCTGACACAGGTGTTTGGGGCTGGCTGCTCTGTAAACAAGCCCCGCCCACTCTGCTTTGTTCCTGGTCTGAACTGCTGTGACCTAGATTACTGCAATAAGTCCTATAACACCCAAAAGTGCAGATTTCAACCATTGAAATACTATAGTTCAAGACTTCAAAACATCACTGCACATCATATTCATATGGAAACGGGGTTTGTAATAGCAAATACACTTTTCATGTAAAAGGTGTAAAAAAAAATGATGTAGAACGGGGCCCGCATGTGGCCCACGGACCCTATTTTGCCCAGGTCTGGTCTAAGGGGGGCCCGCCCAACTTTTTTCTGTCGACAACCGATGGGAACTATTTACTGCAATACATGATGTACTTGTGTCCTCAGAGTACTTGTGTACATTCGTGTACTTAGTACTTCCCACCACGGTCCACATTACCAGCGTCTTCCTGGGTGTTCCACGGAGGGAGGGAT
>NC_084740.1:55329578-55404578 GCF_033978785.1 Entelurus aequoreus
GTGCACGTGTGTGCACGTGTGTTAATGTGTGTGTTCTTGTGTGTGTGTGCATGTGTGTGCATGTGTGTGTGCGTGTCTGTGTATGTGTGTGTTCCTGAGACTCCCTCTGGTGGCAGAAAACTGTATTAAAGTGAAATTAAAATCCAAACCTAGGTGGGCACACTTGTTAAATACTTTAATTATAGACTCAATGATAGTCACCAACTTGAAGGCACAGTAGCATAGTAGGCCTAAGTATTCATTAAGTACCACCATCATCACCAACTTTAAGGTACATCAGCGTAGTAGGCCTAAGTATTCATTAAATGCCACTATAAACACCAACTTTAAGGCACAGTAGCGTAGTAGGCCTAATTATTTATTAAACACCAAGAAAGGGTATAAGCAATGCCAACACTGTCATAAACATGTGCCATATAGTGAGACCACACTAAACAACACTGTCATAAACATGTGCCATATAGTGAGACCACACTAAACAACACTGTCATAAACATGCACCATATAGTGAGACCACACTAAACAACACTGTCATAAACATGTGCCATATAGTGAGACCACACTAAACAACACTGTCATAAACATGTGCCATATAGTGAAACCACACTAAACACGGTCATAAACATGTGCCATATAGTGAGACCACACTAAACAACACTGTCATATACATGTGCCATATAGTGAAACCACACTAAACACGGTCATAAACATGTGCCATATAGTGAGACCACACTAAACAACACTGTCATAAACATGTGCCATATAGTGAGACCACACTAAACACTGTCATAAACATTTGCCATATAGTGAGACCACACTAAACAACACTGTCACAACACTGTCATAAATATGTGCCAAATAGTGAGACCACACTAAACAACACTGTCATAAACATGTGCCATATAGTGAGACCACACTAAACACTGTCATAAACATTTGCCATATAGTGAGACCACACTAAACAACACTGTCACAACACTGTCATAAATATGTGCCAAATAGTGAGACCACACTAAACAACACTGTCATAAACATGTGCCATATAGTCAACCCACACTAAACAACACTGTCATAAACATGTGCCATATAGTCAACCCACACTAAACAATACTGTCATAAAGATGTGCCATATAGTGAGACCACACTAAACAACACTGTCATAAACATGTGCCATATAGTGAGACCACACTAAACAACACTGTCATAAACATGTGCCATATAGTTAGACCACACTAAACAACACTGCCATAAACACGTGCCATATAGTGAGACCACACTAAACAACACTGTCATAACATTTGCCATATAGTGAGACCACACTAAACAACACTGTCATAAATATGTGCCATATAGTGAGACCACACTAAACAACACTGCCATAAACACGTGCCATATAGTGAGACCACACTAAACAACACTGTCATAACATTTGCCATATAGTGAGACCACACTAAACAACACTGTCATAAATATGTGCCATATAGTGAGACCACACTAAACAACACTGTCATAACATTTGCCATATAGTGAGACCACACTAAACAACACTGTCATAAATATGTGCCATATAGTGAGACCACACTAAACAACACTGTCATAACATTTGCCATATAGTGAGACCACACTAAACAACACTGTCATAAACATGTGCCATATAGTGAGACCACACTGAACACTGTCATAAACATTTGCCATATAGTGAGACCACACTAAACAACACTGTCATAAACATGTGCCATATATTGAGACCACACTAAATAACACTGTCATAAACATGTGCCATATAGTGAGACCACACTAAACAACACTGTCATAAACATGTGCCATATAGTGAGACCACACTAAACAACACTGTCACAACACTGTCATAAATATGTGCCAAATAGTGAGACCACACTAAACAACACTGTCATAAACATGTGCCATATAGTCAACCCACACTAAACAACACTGTCATAAACATGTGCCATATAGTCAACCCACACTAAACAATACTGTCATAAACATGTGCCATATAGTGAGACCACACTAAACAACACTGTCATAAACATGTGCCATATAGTGAACCCACACTAAACAACACTGTCATAAACATGTGCCATATAGTGAGACCACACTAAACAACACTGTCATAACATGTGCCATATAGTGAGACCACACTAAACAACGCTCTCATAAATATGTGCCATATAGTGAGACCACACTAAACAACACTGTCATAAACATGTGCCATATAGTGAGACCACACTAAACAACACTGCCATAAACATGTGCCATATAGTGAGACCACACTAAACAACACTGTCATAAACATGCACCATATAGTGAGACCACACTAAACAACACTGTCATAAACATGTGCCATATATTGAGACCACACTAAATAACACTGTCATAAACATGTGCCATATAGTGAGACCACACTAAACAACACTGTCATAAACATGCACCATATAGTGAGACCACACTAAACAACACTGTCATAAACATGTGCCATATAGTGAGACCACACTAAACAACACTGTCATAAACATGTGCCATATAGTGAAACCACACTAAACACGGTCATAAACATGTGCCATATAGTGAGACCACACTAAACAACACTGTCATATACATGTGCCATATAGTGAAACCACACTAAACACGGTCATAAACATGTGCCATATAGTGAGACCACACTAAACAACACTGTCATAAACATGTGCCATATAGTGAGACCACACTAAACACTGTCATAAACATTTGCCATATAGTGAGACCACACTAAACAACACTGTCACAACACTGTCATAAATATGTGCCAAATAGTGAGACCACACTAAACAACACTGTCATAAACATGTGCCATATAGTGAGACCACACTAAACACTGTCATAAACATTTGCCATATAGTGAGACCACACTAAACAACACTGTCACAACACTGTCATAAATATGTGCCAAATAGTGAGACCACACTAAACAACACTGTCATAAACATGTGCCATATAGTCAACCCACACTAAACAACACTGTCATAAACATGTGCCATATAGTCAACCCACACTAAACAATACTGTCATAAAGATGTGCCATATAGTGAGACCACACTAAACAACACTGTCATAAACATGTGCCATATAGTGAGACCACACTAAACAACACTGTCATAAACATGTGCCATATAGTTAGACCACACTAAACAACACTGCCATAAACACGTGCCATATAGTGAGACCACACTAAACAACACTGTCATAACATTTGCCATATAGTGAGACCACACTAAACAACACTGTCATAAATATGTGCCATATAGTGAGACCACACTAAACAACACTGCCATAAACACGTGCCATATAGTGAGACCACACTAAACAACACTGTCATAACATTTGCCATATAGTGAGACCACACTAAACAACACTGTCATAAATATGTGCCATATAGTGAGACCACACTAAACAACACTGTCATAACATTTGCCATATAGTGAGACCACACTAAACAACACTGTCATAAATATGTGCCATATAGTGAGACCACACTAAACAACACTGTCATAACATTTGCCATATAGTGAGACCACACTAAACAACACTGTCATAAACATGTGCCATATAGTGAGACCACACTGAACACTGTCATAAACATTTGCCATATAGTGAGACCACACTAAACAACACTGTCATAAACATGTGCCATATATTGAGACCACACTAAATAACACTGTCATAAACATGTGCCATATAGTGAGACCACACTAAACAACACTGTCATAAACATGTGCCATATAGTGAGACCACACTAAACAACACTGTCACAACACTGTCATAAATATGTGCCAAATAGTGAGACCACACTAAACAACACTGTCATAAACATGTGCCATATAGTCAACCCACACTAAACAACACTGTCATAAACATGTGCCATATAGTCAACCCACACTAAACAATACTGTCATAAACATGTGCCATATAGTGAGACCACACTAAACAACACTGTCATAAACATGTGCCATATAGTGAACCCACACTAAACAACACTGTCATAAACATGTGCCATATAGTGAGACCACACTAAACAACACTGTCATAACATGTGCCATATAGTGAGACCACACTAAACAACGCTCTCATAAATATGTGCCATATAGTGAGACCACACTAAACAACACTGTCATAAACATGTGCCATATAGTGAGACCACACTAAACAACACTGCCATAAACATGTGCCATATAGTGAGACCACACTAAACAACACTGTCATAAACATGCACCATATAGTGAGACCACACTAAACAACACTGTCATAAACATGTGCCATATATTGAGACCACACTAAATAACACTGTCATAAACATGTGCCATATAGTGAGACCACACTAAACAACACTGTCATAAACATGCACCATATAGTGAGACCACACTAAACAACACTGTCATAAACATGTGCCATATAGTGAGACCACACTAAACAACACTGTCATAAACATGTGCCATATAGTGAAACCACACTAAACACGGTCATAAACATGTGCCATATAGTGAGACCACACTAAACAACACTGTCATATACATGTGCCATATAGTGAAACCACACTAAACACGGTCATAAACATGTGCCATATAGTGAGACCACACTAAACAACACTGTCATAAACATGTGCCATATAGTGAGACCACACTAAACACTGTCATAAACATTTGCCATATAGTGAGACCACACTAAACAACACTGTCACAACACTGTCATAAATATGTGCCAAATAGTGAGACCACACTAAACAACACTGTCATAAACATGTGCCATATAGTGAGACCACACTAAACACTGTCATAAACATTTGCCATATAGTGAGACCACACTAAACAACACTGTCACAACACTGTCATAAATATGTGCCAAATAGTGAGACCACACTAAACAACACTGTCATAAACATGTGCCATATAGTCAACCCACACTAAACAACACTGTCATAAACATGTGCCATATAGTCAACCCACACTAAACAATACTGTCATAAAGATGTGCCATATAGTGAGACCACACTAAACAACACTGTCATAAACATGTGCCATATAGTGAGACCACACTAAACAACACTGTCATAAACATGTGCCATATAGTTAGACCACACTAAACAACACTGCCATAAACACGTGCCATATAGTGAGACCACACTAAACAACACTGTCATAACATTTGCCATATAGTGAGACCACACTAAACAACACTGTCATAAATATGTGCCATATAGTGAGACCACACTAAACAACACTGCCATAAACACGTGCCATATAGTGAGACCACACTAAACAACACTGTCATAACATTTGCCATATAGTGAGACCACACTAAACAACACTGTCATAAATATGTGCCATATAGTGAGACCACACTAAACAACACTGTCATAACATTTGCCATATAGTGAGACCACACTAAACAACACTGTCATAAATATGTGCCATATAGTGAGACCACACTAAACAACACTGTCATAACATTTGCCATATAGTGAGACCACACTAAACAACACTGTCATAAACATGTGCCATATAGTGAGACCACACTGAACACTGTCATAAACATTTGCCATATAGTGAGACCACACTAAACAACACTGTCATAAACATGTGCCATATATTGAGACCACACTAAATAACACTGTCATAAACATGTGCCATATAGTGAGACCACACTAAACAACACTGTCATAAACATGTGCCATATAGTGAGACCACACTAAACAACACTGTCACAACACTGTCATAAATATGTGCCAAATAGTGAGACCACACTAAACAACACTGTCATAAACATGTGCCATATAGTCAACCCACACTAAACAACACTGTCATAAACATGTGCCATATAGTCAACCCACACTAAACAATACTGTCATAAACATGTGCCATATAGTGAGACCACACTAAACAACACTGTCATAAACATGTGCCATATAGTGAACCCACACTAAACAACACTGTCATAAACATGTGCCATATAGTGAGACCACACTAAACAACACTGTCATAACATGTGCCATATAGTGAGACCACACTAAACAACGCTCTCATAAATATGTGCCATATAGTGAGACCACACTAAACAACACTGTCATAAACATGTGCCATATAGTGAGACCACACTAAACAACACTGCCATAAACATGTGCCATATAGTGAGACCACACTAAACAACACTGTCATAAACATGTGCCATATAGTGAAACCACACTAAACAACAATGTCATAAACATGTGCCATATAGTGAAACCACACTAAACAACAATGTCATAAACATGTGCCATATAGTGAGACCACACTAAACAACACTGTCACAACACTGTCATAAATATGTGCCAAATAGTGAGACCGCACTAAACAACACTGTCATAAACATGTGCCATATAGTGTCATAAACATGTGTCATATAGTGAAATCACACTAAACAACACTGTCATAAACATGTGCCATATACTGAGACCACACTAAACAACACTGTCATAAACATGTGCCATATAGTGAGACCACATTAAACAACACTGTCATATACATGTGCCATATAGTGAGACCACACTAAACAACACTGTCATAACATTTGCTATATAGTGAGACCACACTAAACAACACTGTCATAAACATGTGCCATATAGTGAAACCACACTAAACAACACTGTCATAAACATGTGCCATATAGTGAGACCACACGAAACAACACTGTCATAAATACGTGCCAAATAGTGAGACCACACTAAACAACACTGTCGTAAACATGTGCCAAACAGTGAGACCACACTAAACTTGGAATATGTCTAAATGTTCAACTTCAGTCATAGTCACAGAGACATGTTGACGTCAAAGATCATCTATATAACATTGTACTGTTTTTATCGACCTGCCGCCTAATCACCAGTCAAAGATCCTCTGTGTGACAGGAGCGTTCTGCAAAACCGCTACTCAAAGCTTGTCTTGTTGACAGGACCACTGTGCTGTTTTTTGTCAAATACTACAAAAATAGCCAAAGATCCTCGGTATAGGAGGAGCACTCTGCGTTTTTTTGTGGGACCTACTGCGAAAAACTAGCCAAAAATCCTCTCAATGAGAGGAGTGCTATGCTTTTTTTGTGGATCTAGGGCAAAAACTAGTCAAAGAGTCTCTGTATTGGAGGAGCACCCTGCTGTTTTTGTGGATCTACTGCAAAAACTAGTCAAAGAGTCTCTGTATGGGAGGAGCACCCTGCTGTTTTTGTGGATCTACCGCAAAAACTAGTCAAAGAGTCTCTGTATGGGAGAAGTACTGTGCTGCTTTTGTGGATCAAGTGCAAAATACTAGTCAAATATCCTCTTTATGGGAGGAGCGCTCTGCTGTTTATGTGGACCTAGTGCAAAAACTAGTCAAATATCCTCTGTATGGGAGGAGCTATGTGCTGTTTTTGTGGATATACTGGGAAAAATAGTCAAAGATCCTCACTCTGGAAGAAGTGTTGTGCTGGTTTTGTGGATTGAGTGCAAAAAACTAGTAAATGATCCTCTGTATGGGAGGAGCTCACTGCTGTTTTTTTGGATCTACTGCAAAAACTAGTCAAAGAATCTCTGTATGGGAGGAGCTCTCTGTTGTTTTTATGGATCTACTGCAAAAACTAGTTAAAGATCCTTTGTATGGGAGGATCGCTCTGCTGTTTTTGTGGACCTAGTGCAAAAACCAGTCAAATATCGTCTGTATAATGGAAGAGCTATGTGCTGTTTTTGTGGATCTACTGGAGAAATAGTCAAAGATCCTCTCTCTGGGAGAAGTGCTGTGCTGTTTTTGTGGAACGAGTGCAAACAACTAGTCAATGATCCTTTGTATGGGAGGAACATTCTGCTGTTTCTGTGGACTTAGTGCAAAATTAGTCAAATATCCTCTGTATGGGAGGAGCTTACTGCTGTTTTTGTGGATCTACCGCAAAAAGTAGTCAGAGTCTCTGTATGGGAGGAGGTCTCTGCTGTTTTTATGGACCTAGTGCAAAAAGCAATCAAATATCATCTGTATAATGGAGGAGCTATGTGCTGTTTTTGAGGATCTACTGGAAAAAATTGTCAAAGATCTTATCTTTGTATGTGAGGGGCGCGCTGCTGTTTTTGTGGAACTTGTGCAAACAATTTGTCGAAGATCCTCTCTTTGTGCTGTTTTTGTGGACCTATTGCAAAAAACTAGTCAAAGATCCTCTCTATGGCAGGAGCGTTCTGCTGTTTTTGTGGACCTAGTGCAAAGAACTAGTCAAAGATCCTCCGAATGGTAGAAGCACTGCTTTTGTGGACATATTGCAAAAAAAATTGCCAAATATCCTTTCTATGGGAGGAGCGTTCTGCTGTTTTTGTGGATCTACGCTATCATGCTAACTTTAGTATCCTAACCTTTTATGCTAGCGTTTTAGCTAATGTATGTTTAAACCAAAAAAATCATGGATTTTGATACTTGCTGCCATCTTGGGCGGCTTTAACCAACCGCAGGCCTGAGGTTCAGAGCAGAAGATAGACTTAGACTTAGACTCAGACTCAGACTCAGACTTAGACTTAGACTCAGACTTAGATTTAGACTTAGATACCAGGCCCATCAAAAATAACCGCCTGGTTATTTTTCTAACATTGTTTTTGGTGATGGTAAACATGTGGCATGTACCTAATATTGTGGCACAAACCGCTGTCATACCCATTAAAGTTCTGGTTGCATTCTGGTGTCAGTGATATGATTCTGGTGTCAGTGATATGATTCTGGTGTCAGTGATATAATTCTGGTGTCAGTGATATGATTCTGGTGTCGGTGATATGATTCTGGTGTCGGTGATATAATTCTGGTGTCGGTGATATGATTCTTGGGTTTCCACACGCACCTCAAAAGTATCCTTAAAGAAAATAATAGTCATTTGAGGATTTTTTTTTTCCTCTTCTCCTCCGCGCTCATCTGGCTTCTGTCCTCATCTGCCTGGCAAGGACTAGAATCTTTTAACGGAGACACCCCCCCCCCCCCTCCCCCCTAACCCCAAAACACCCTCTTCCAAATGGGTTGGCACGCTGCTTTGAAGCTCCGCCTCTTTCCGAGGGAAGAAAAGTGCACGTGAAAAGTGCACGTGAAAAAGGCCTAACTAGCCTGCTGCAATAAAGGACAATTACAGACATGAACTATCTGCAGGGGGAGAGGGGGCCCCGGCGGGAGACAGGGGGCCCCGGCGGTAGGCAGGGGGGCCCGGTGGGAGCAGACGCCACCGCAGAAGCCCCTCTTTTGTTTCCACTCGCGGCATCTTGGCGGTTTCAAAAACACGCCTCGACTAAATTCCAGGCGGATTTTTGAGGCGCGATCAAAGTTAAGGCGCAAAAAAGACGCCTCGTTGATGTCGCCGCTGGAGAAAGTTATGTATGTACATGTGTATACTACGGTTGTACTATGTACTGGTACTAGAATGTGTATACAAAGGGTTGTACTATGTACTGGTACTACAATGTGTATACTAGGGTTGTACTATGTACTGGTACTAGAATGTGTATACTAGGGTTGTACTAACATGTTGTGTAGTGTGTCCACTAAATGACAATAATAAACATGTTTATGTACACTAACATGTTGTGTAGTATGTCCACTAAATGACAATAATAAACATGTTTATGTACACTAACATGTTGTCTAGTATGTCCACTAAATGACAATAATAAACATGTTTATGTACACTAACATGTTGTCTAGTATGTCCACTAAATGACAATAATAAACATGTTTATGTACACTAACATGTTGTCTAGTATGTCCACTAAATGACAATAATAAACATGTTTATGTACACTAACATGTTGTCTAGTATGTTCACTAAATGACAATAATAAACATGTTTATGTACACTAACATGTTGTCTAGTATGTCCACCAAATGACAATAATAAACATGTTTATGTACACTAACATGTTGTCTAGTACGTCCACTAAATGACAATAATAAACATGTTTATGTACACTAACATGTTGTCTAGTACGTTCACTAAATGACAATAATAAACATGTTTATGTACACTAACATGTTGTCTAGTAAGTCCACTAAATGACAATAATAAACATGTTTATGTACACTAACATGTTGTCTAGTAAGTCAACTAAATGACAATAATAAACATGTTTATGTACACTAACATGTTGTCTAGTATGTCCACTAAATGACAATAATAAACATGTTTATGTACACTAACATGTTGTCTAGTATGTCCACTAAATGACAATAATAAACATGTTTATGTACACTAACATGTTGTCTAGTACGTCCACTAAATGACAATAATAAACATGTTTATGTACACTAACATGTTGTCTAGTATGTTCACTAAATGACAATAATAAACATGTTTATGTACACTAACATGTTGTCTAGTATGTCCACTAAATGACAATAATAAACATGTTTATGTACACTAACATGTTGTCTAGTAAGTCCACTAAATGACAATAATAAACATGTTTATGTACACTAACATGTTGTCTAGTAAGTCCACTAAATGACAATAATAAACATGTTTATGTACACTAACATGTTGTCTAGTACGTCCACTAAATGACAATAATAAACATGTTTATGTACACTAACATGTTGTCTAGTATGTCCACTAAATGACAATAATAAACATGTTTATGTACACTAACATGTTGTCTAGTATGTCCACCAAATGACAATAATAAACATGTTTATGTACACTAACATGTTGTCTAGTATGTCCACCAAATGACAATAATAAACATGTTTATGTACACTAACATGTTGTCTAGTATGTCCACTAAATGACAATAATAAACATGTTTATGTACACTAACATGTTGTCTAGTATGTCCACTAAATGACAATAATAAACATGTTTATGTACACTAACATGTTGTCTAGTGTGTCCACTAAATGACAATAATAAACATGTTTATGTACACTAACATGTTGTCTAGTGTGTCCACTAAATGACAATAATAAACATGTTTATGTACACTAACATGTTGTCTAGTGTGTCCACTAAATGACAATAATAAACATGTTTATGTACACTAACATGTTGTCTAGTGTGTCCACTAAATGACAATAATAAACATGTTTATGTACACTAACATGTTGTCTAGTGTGTCCACTAAATGACAATAATAAACATGTTTATGTACACTAACATGTTGTCTAGTGTGTCCACTAAATGACAATAATAAACATGTTTATGTACACTAACATGTTGTCTAGTATGTCCACTAAATGACAATAATAAACATGTTTATGTACACTAACATGTTGTCTAGTATGTCCACTAAATGACAATAATAAACATGTTTATGTACACTAACATGTTGTCTAGTATGTCCACTAAATGACAATAATAAACATGTTTATGTACACTAACATGTTGTCTAGTATGTCCACTAAATGACAATAATAAACATGTTTATGTACACTAACATGTTGTCTAGTACGTCCACTAAATGAAAATAATAAACATGTTTATGTACACTAACATGTTGTCTAGTATGTTCACTAAATGACAATAATAAACATGTTTATGTACACTAACATGTTGTCTAGTATGTTCACTAAATGACAATAATAAACATGTTTATGTACACTAACATGTTGTCTAGTATGTCCACTAAATGACAATAATAAACATGTTTATGTACACTAACATGTTGTCTAGTATGTTTAATAATTTACAATAATAAACATGTTTATGTACACTAACATGTTGTCTAGTACGTCCACTAAATGACAATAATAAACATGTTTATGTACACTAACATGTTGTCTAGTACGTCCACTAAATGACAATAATAAACATGTTTATGTACACTAACATGTTGTCTAGTACGTCCACTAAATGACAATAATAAACATGTTTATGTACACTAACATGTTGTCTAGTACGTCCACTAAATGACAATAATAAACATGTTTATGTACACTAACATGTTGTCTAGTATGTCCACTAAATGACAATAATAAACATGTTTATGTACACTAACATGTTGTCTAGTATGTCCACTAAATGACAATAAACATGTTTATGTACACTAACATGTTGTCTAGTATGTTCACTAAATTACAATAATAAACATGTTTATGTACACTAACATGTTGTCTAGTATGTTCACTAAATGACAATAATAAACATGTTTATGTACACTAACATGTTGTCTAGTAAGTCCACTAAATGACAATAATAAACATGTTTATGTACACTAACATGTTGTCTAGTAAGTCCACTAAATGACAATAATAAACATGTTTATGTACACTAGCATGTTGCCTACTACGTCCACTAAATGACAATAATAAACATGTTTATGTACACTAACATGTTGTCTAGTACGTCCACTAAATGACAATAATAAACATGTTTATGTACACTAACATGTTGTCTAGTACGTCCACTAAATGACAATAATAAACATGTTTATGTACACTAACATGTTGTCTAGTACGTCCACTAAATGACAATAATAAACATGTTTATGTACACTAACATGTTGTCTAGTATGTCCACTAAATGAGAATAATAAACATGTTTATGTACACTAACATGTTGTGTTACAATAATGACATTTGTGTGGTCCCCATACCAAATTATTGTTAAGAGGACCACACTAGTGTACACACAACTCACTGATGTATGTTCCAACAGTCCTGCTTGTGCTTATATTATATTATATTATATTATATTATATTATATTATATTATATTATATTATATTATATTATATTATATTATATTATATTTCATTGCATTGTGGTCACTTTAGTTGATTTATAATGATTGTATTTGTTGTGTGTAGGAGACCACACACACACACACACACACACACACACACACACACACACACACACACACACACACAGTGTACTCAGACACACACACACACGCCCAGCCTAATGTGACAAAATCACAAATCAAGTGAAGAGCGAACACACACAGCCACACACAAACACAACACACAAACACACACACAAACACACAAACACACACACTGTACTCAGACACTCACACACACGCCCAGCCTAATGTGACAAAGTCACAAATCAAGTGAAGAGCAAACACACACACACACACACACACACAGACACAGTATTCAGACACACACACACACGCACACACAAACACACACACGGTACTCAGACACACACAAACGCACACACACACTCTGTACTCAGACACACACACACACTGTACTCAGACACACACACACACACACTGTACTCAGACACACACACTGTACTCAGACACACACACACTGTACTCAGACACACACACACACACACTGTACTTAGACACACACACGCACACACACACACACACACACTGTACTCAGACACACACACGCCCAGCCTAATGTGACAGACAAAGTCACAAATCAAGTGAAGAGAGAACACACACACACACACACACACACACACACACACTTGGGTGGTACTAAGAGGCGCTTTTCACTTCATGTTGATTTCCTTCTCAAAAGGACCCCTGGGTCAGAAAGGACCAAACTAGGACGCCCTTTACCTACCAGTGCTTGGTACCCTGTGCTACCAGGGCTTGGTACCCTGTGCTACCAGTCTTTGGTACCCCGTGCTACCAGTGCTTGGTACCCCGTGCTACCAGTCTTTGGTACCCCGTGCTACCAGTGCTTGGTACCCCGTGCTACCAGTCTTCGGTACCCTGTGCTAGCAGTGCTTGGTATCCCGTGCTACCAGTGCTTGGTACCCCGTGCTACCAGTGATTGGTACCCCGTGCTAGCATTGCTTGGTACCCCGTGCTAGCAGTGCTTGGTACCCCGACTCGATACAGCACTGGACGATGTACACAATGGGCCTGATCTACTAATATCCTATTAACAGGTGCTAAATAGCTTGTGCAAACTATAAAATGATGTGTACAGTTGCATGTGATCTACTAAGACTGATAACAAGTGTGTACTATGCCGACCATGGAAACACTCATTTCCCTCCACCTTTATGGCATCCTATGGTGCAACCTGTTGTTGACACGCAGCATACAAATATAAAACTATGCACCACCTTTTCTCGGCTAAGGTGTCACCATGTGAGCGTGCCAAAGGTGCACTCTGGGAGACGCTGCGGAGCTGGTTACACCAGGCCGTCCGTGCCTATATCTTGGGTTTTGTTTGTGTTCTTCTGTGTTTTCGTGTTAGTTCCTGTCCCATGCTTTTATTTTGGCGGCTATTCCGTTTTTTTCCCCGTGGCTGCATTTCCCCTCACCCGTTTTCTGTTTGCAATCAAGACTATTTAAGTTGACTATTTTTCTACTTTGGTTGTCGGGACATTGCTGCTGTTATCTGTTCACCGGTGACTATAGAGGGTTGTTTTGACGCTAAGCCCAAATACGCACTATTTTGTGGATGCTGTCTGCTCCACATTTCATGGGAAGTGTTTTTTGCTGTGTTCCAGCATTTTCTTTTGTGTCTTTTATAGTCTGGCCGTTTGGAGCACTTCCCTTCTGCTCCCGCCTTTTGTTTTTTGCTTCTTTGATTAATAAATACCACTCTGCTGCTTTGTGGACGCCGTCTGCTCCACATTTCATAGGAAGTGTTTTTTGCTGTGTTCCAGCATTTTGTTTTGTGTCTTTTATAGTCTGGTCGTTTGGAGCACTTCCCGTCTGGTTTTGTTAAATACCCCTTTTTTACTTCACGCTGCTACCTCATTTGTCTCCATCCTAAAAATCACAACAACTGCGTCTTGCACGGCGCATCCTTACCTTGGCTTGACAGTTGTCCTGTGATAGCGTGTCTGGAATGGCAAGGAAATGAATATTGCAATATGGTTTTTCATATACAATATTTATTACAATATTAGATCTCTTTTCATTCCCCAAAAATAAACACCATTTAGAAACAATAATAATAATAATAATAATAATGAATTACATTTGTAACGCACTTTACATTTGTTAAAATCTCAAAGTGCTACAAGGTATGAAAAATAAAATAAAACATTAATTTAAAAAAATTTAAAAAAAATAAATAAATAAATAAAAACAATTAAAAAATATTAATAAAAAAATTAAAAACAGCAGCAAAAACCAAAACTAATCAACTTAATTTGTTTTAATTTCTTTTTGCAACATTTACACAGATGCCTAGAGGGCGCCAACTTTCCAATGTATTTCACGCAGTATATCCCGCCCTCTTACAGCTTCTCGTACGTAACGACGTAATTATGTACATCGTTACACACACACGCACATTAGCTTTAAGTGTTGTTAGCGATCATTAGCAATTCGGATAGCTAGTGTTAGCTGTCTTCGAATGTAAACAACAACATGATTGCAAATTTGTCAATTCATTTTTTAATTTATCTCCTTCATTGGTGTGCATTTTTTGATCAATAGACAATTCAACTTTAAGAAGAAAATCTTATATTTCCTGCCCCCTTCAACATAATAAGTAGTCTTACTTCATAGATAACTCAGATTTACAAGCATACAAACCAAACAAATACATCCAAATATAATGAAAACAAACAAAAAAGTGATGCTGGGTCAATTTGGGGAAACAATTTATTATCCTTTATCTAACCAGGTAAAATCCCATTGAGATCAAAGATCTCTTTTCCAAGGGAGACCTGGCCAAGAGGGCAGCAGCAAGGTTACATTAAAAACAGTAAACAAATACATAAAACATCACATTTACGACATTAAAACTTGCTCACATAACACATGTGCATACGGACAAGGTAGACTGCAGTCCTTTCACAGAAGCTTTAAACTCATTCAACGTAACAAGGGTTTGAAGTTGAATATTGTGGGTTATTCCAAGCCTTCGCTGCTGAAAACCTAAATGCTTTCTTGCCCAGTTCAGTTCTTACTTTGGGGATGACAAATTGCAGAACATTCATTGAACGAAGATTGTGACTTCCTTGTTTCTTTGTTAAAAGACAAGACAGATAAGATGGAGTGATACCCAGAATGGTTTTGTAGATGAAAACATACCAATGATTGAGGCGTCGAGCACATAAAGATGTCCAGTTAACCATTGAGTATAATACGCAATGGTGAGTAAGGGGAGCGCAGTTGGTGATAAATCTCAGTGCCCCGTGGTACACACTATCCAGCTAGTGGAGACAACCAGCAGTAGCATTCATGTACAACACATCTCCATAGTCAATAACAGGTAAGAAGGTTGTTTCCACCCATTTCTGTTTCACAGTAAAAGAAAAGCAAGACTTGTTTCTATAATAAAATCCCAGTAAAAGTTTCAGTTTTTTTACAACATACTGAATGTGCTCCTTAAAACTCAAGTGGTCATCAATTAAAAATCCTAAATATTTAAAAGCACATACTAACATAATTTGTTAGTATGTGCACATAAGCTCAACCTGTAAGTTTTCTTTCGGTTCTGTCCGCCGTTTTATTCCCCCACTCTGCTTCTTCTATTTTGTCGTTTCTAGCGGACGGCACCATGCGCAAATAACAGTTGCTCTGACAGCCTTAAATTGACTCAGCAGCACCACCTGTCATAGTAGAGTGCAAATTACGGGTGCTACGAGTGTTAAATGTGTGGATCGAGCACAGTGGATTATTACTGCCAAAAGTTTTGACTTGAAGAAATGTGTTTTTGTACTTGCGAATATTTTTTTTTAATTTGAAGAAATTTTTTTTTTTTTTTTTTTGCTTACGAATGATTTTTTTTATTTAAGAAAATAGATTTTTTTTAACTTGCAAATTGTTTTTTTTTACTTTCAGAAAGTTGCTTTTATACATTCAAATCTTTTTTACTTGCAGAAAATTGTTTTTCTACTTGAAATGTGTTTTTTTACTTGCAGAAAGTTGTTTTTATACATGCAAACATTTTTGGACTTGCATACAATTGTTTTTATACTGGAAAATCTTTTTTTTTTACTTGCAGAAAGTTGTTTTTATACTTGCAAATATTTTTTTTTAATTGAAAATCGTTTTTTTACTTGCAGAAAGTTGTTTTTTTACTTGCAAATACTTTTTTTTACTTGCATAAAATTGTTTTAAAACTTAAAAATAGTTTTTTTACTTGCAGAAAGTTGTTTTTTTACTCGCAAATATTTGTTTTTACATGCATAAAATTGTTTTTATACTTGAAAATATTTTTTTTACTTGCAGAAAGTTGTTTTTATACATGTCAGTATTTTTTTTACTTGCATAAAATTGTTTTTATACTTGAAAATTGTTTTTTTTTACTTCTGTAAAATTTTTATTCTTGAAAATCGTTTTTTTTTAGTTGCAGAAAGTTGTTTTTATACTTGCAAATATATTTTTTTACTTGCATAAAATTGTTTCTATTCTTGAAAATCGTTTTTTTTTTACTTGCAGAAAGTTGTTTTTTTTACTTGCAAATACTTTTTTTTACTTGCATAAAATTGTTTTAATACTTGAAAATTGTTTTTTTTTACTTGCAGAAAGTTGTTTTTTACTCGCAAATAATTTTTTTTACTTGCATAAAATTGTTTTTATCCTTGGAAATCGTTTTTTTACTTGCATAAAGTTATTTTTATAAATGCAAATCATGTTTTTACTTGCATAAAATAGTTTTTATACTTAAAAATATTTTTTTTACTTGCAGAAAGTTGTTTTTATACATGCAAATCATTTTTTTACTTGCATAAAATAGTTGTTATACTTGAAAATAGTTTTTTTTACTTGCATAAAATTGTTTTTATTCTTGAAAATTGTTTTTTTACTTGCAGAAAGTTGTTTTTATACTTGCGAATATTTTTTTTACTTACATACAATTGTTTTAATACTTGAAAATCTTTTTACTTGCAGAAAGTTGTTTTTTTTACTTGCAAATACTTTTTTTACTTGCATAAAATTGTTTTTATACATAAATATATTTTTTACATGCAAATAATTTTTTTTTACTTGCATAAAATTGTTATTATTCTTGAAAATTGTTTTTTTTACTTGCAGAAAGTTCTTTTTTTACTTGCAAATTTTTTTTTTTACTTGTATAAAATTCTTTTTATATTTGAAAATATATTTTTTACATGCAAATCATTTTTTTACTTGCATACAATTGTTTTTATTCTTAAATTGTTTTTTTACTAGCAGAAAGTTGTTTTTATACTTGCGAATTGGTTTATTTCTTATAGAAAGTATTTTTTTTCACTCGTGAATCGTTTTTTTAATTGCAGAAAATTGTATGTTTTTTCTTACTTGGGATTGTTTTTTGAATTGAAAAAAAAAGAAGTTTTTTTTACTGGCAAACATTTTTTTAGTAATTTTTAAAAAATTGTTTTTATTCTTGAAAATTGTTTTTTTACTTGCAGAAAGTTGTTTTTATACTTGCGAATATTTTTTTTTACTTGCATACAATTGTTTTGATACTTGAAAATATTTTTACTTTCATAAAGTTGTTTTTTTTACTTGCAAATACTTTTTTTACTTGCATAAAATTGTTTTTATACTTGAAAATATATTTTTTACATGCAAATACTTTTTTTACTTGCATAAAATTGTTTTTATTCTTGAAAATGTTTTTTTTACTTGCAGAAAGTTGTTTTTATACTTGCGAATTGGTTTATTTCTTATAGAAAGTATATTTTTGTTTCACTTGTGAATCGTTTTTTTACATGCAGAAAAAATGTATGTTTTTTTTTTACTTGGGATTGTTTTTTGAATTGAAAAAAAAAATGTTTTTTTTACTGGCGAACATTTTTTTGTGTTTTTTTGTTTTGTTTTGGTCTTAATTTCACCCCATGTTGGTACCCCAACACATGGGTGCCAAAAGGTAGTACAGTGGAGGTAAGAAACCCTGCACCATTTTTTTGTCACATGAAAATTGCAAACCATACCAAAGTATCTGGTTCACTAGTAAAAGCTAATTTATTTTCACTACAGCATTAATCAGCGGAACAGATATCTGCATTAGCTCCATGAATGGTGTGGAATTATATAACTGACACACTGAGTAGTAAAATCAGCAAAGTTAAGATGAGAAAGTACAGTACCATGCCCAGTTTTTGGTACGGAACATTTTTTTGGCACCCTTCACACAATTATTACAAATAAAAATACAAAAAAGGGGAACCATACCAAATCAAATGATTTTGACCTAGCAATACACGGTATCTGGTTCAGTATTGGAATGGTGAATCCAGATCTGGCTTGTGTTTCCACCACCACATAAGTATGAAGGGTGGGGGTAGTTTCCGTAGCAACCTAGCAGCGTAACAAGCGCAGTGCACCAATAAAACCAACAAAGAAATAGAATGTGAGTTTTTTGTGGATCAACCAACAAGCTCTACTGTAAGTTCTGTCCCGTGGTTGGTACCCCATCACAAGACGTACGGTACAGATACCCTTTACAAATTTTGCCAAATGAAACCTGAAACTGTACTGACTGAAAAGTTTTCGGCCCACGATATAATTCAGCGTTGGTTTGGAACGGTACACAAGAAGATGGCTCGTGTTTCCACCGCCGCATAAGTAAGCAGGTTAAACACTGAAGACTTTTTCCAGCCGTGAATAAAGTGCAGAGTGTCCAACTGCGCCCTTTAAGGTTGCTAGCCCAACACAAGCGTGCCAATAAGCACAGTTTAAGACCAGGGTTCTCAACCATTGTTTGGCCACAAGGGTCCCTCTCGAGGGCTGCCAAAATAAAAAAGATCTGTTTCTCAGCTGTGGTCCGCATGGGTTGCAGTTGTAATTCTGTTTTCCACCACTGGGGGCAGCAATGACAATCGCAAACAAGCAGAAGAAGTTTGGAGCCGAAGTCATGGAGAATTTTCTTGAGCGCAAAAATGATGACTAAAGTGGTAAAGCTGTATATAAATGTGCACCTGAATTTTATGGACAGTTTAGTTAAGAAACATATTGATTACTAATTTAGTTGTTTTTGTGTGATAATGTTTGAGTGGGTTTAAAAAGGTTAAAATATGCTCCCCTGCCTTTGCCAATGGAAATGTGAAAATTGTGAATCTTACAAAAAAAAATTCTACATCTCAGATGGTTTAGCAAAATGTGGTTTAGCATTACGGTTTGGACCGGGGCATGCAGCTCTGGCTTGTGTTAGTTACCGCCACAGGATGGCGCTAGCTATGAGGGGCCGTTAGAGACATTATTCAGAGTTACCTCTTACATACACTAGTGAAATGCTCTCACATGAACAACTGAAATTTTTTTCTCTCACACACACTACTGAAACACTCCCATTCACACTACTGAAACACTCCCATACACACTACTGAAACATTCTTATACACACTACTGAAATCTTTTCACATGAACTGATTTTTTTCTCTCTCACACACACTACTGAAACACTCCCATACACACTACAGAAAAATTCTTATACACACTACAGAAATGCTCTCCCATGAACAACTGAATTTTTTTTCTCTCACACACACTGCTGAAACAGTCCTATTCACACCACTGAAACACTCTCATACACACTACTGAAATGCTCTCACATGAACAACTGAAATGTTTTTCTCTCACACACACTACTGAAACACTCCCATACACACTACTGAAACATTCTTATACACACTACTGAAATGCTTTCACATGAACAACTGAATTTTTTTCTCTCTCACACACACTACTGAAACACTCCTATTCACACTACTGAAACACTCTCATACACACTAATGAAACACTCTTATACACACTACTGCAATGCTCTCACATGAACAACTGAAATGTTTTTTCTCTCACACACTACTGAAACACTCTCATACACACAACTGAAACACTCTCATACACACTACTGAAACACTCTTATACACACTACTGAAATTCTTTCACATAAACAACTGAAATGTTTTTATCTCACACACACTACTGAAACACTCTCGTACGCACTACTGAAACACTCTTATACACACTACTGAAATGCTCTCACATGAACAACTTAAATGTTTTTTCTCTCACACAATACTGAAACACTCTCATACACACTACTGAAACACTCTTATACACACTACTGAAACACTCTTATACAATCTACTGCAATGCTCTCACATGAACAACTGAAATGTTTTTTCTCTCACACACTACTGAAACACTCTCACACACACTACTGAAACACTCTCATACACACTACTGCAATGCTTTCACATTAACAACTGAAATGTTTTTCTCTCACACACACTACTGAAACACTCCCATATACACTACTGAAACATTCGTATACACACTACTGAAATGCTTTCACATGAACAACTGAATTGTTTTTCTCTCACACACACTACTGAAACACTCCCATACACACTACTGAAACATTCTTATACACACTACTGAAATGCTTTCACATGAACAACTGAAATGTTTTTCTCTCACACCCTATACTGAAACACTCCCATACACACTACTGAAACATTCTTATACACACGACTGAAATGCTTTCACATGAACAACTGAATTTTTTTCTCTCTCACACACACTACTGAAACACTCCCATTCACACTACTGAAACACTCTCATACACACTAATGAAACACTCTTATACACACTACTGAAACACTCTTATACACACTACTGAAACACTCGTATACAATCTACTGCAATGCTCTCACATGAACAACTGAAATGTTTTTTCTCTCACACACTACTGAAACACTCTCATACACACTACTGAAACACTCTTATACACACTACTGAAATGCTCTCACATAAACAACTTAATTTTTTTTTATCTCACACGCACTACTGAAACACTCTCATACACACTACTGAAACACTCTCATTCACACTACTGAAACACTCTTATACACACTACTGAAAAGCTCTCACATAAACAACTGAAATGTTTTTCTCTCACACACTACTGAAACACTCTCATACACACTACTGAAACACTCTCATACACACTACTGAAATGCTCCCACATAAACAACTGAAATGTTTTTATCTCACATGCACTACTGAAACACTGTCATACACACTACTGAAACACTCTCATTCACACTACTGAAACACTCTTATACACACCACTGAAAAGCTCTCACATAAACAACTGAAATGTTTTTTATCTCACACGCACTACTGAAACACTCTTATACACACTACTGAAATGCTCTTACATGAACAACTGAAATGTTTTTTATCTCACATGCACTACTGAAACACTCTCATACACACTACTGAAACACTCTCATACACACTACTGAAACACTCTCATTCACACTACTGAAACACTCTTATACACACCACTGAAAAGCTCTCACATAAACAACTGAAATGTTTTTCTCTCACAAATGCTACTGAAACACTCTCATACACACTACTGAAATGCTCTCACATAAACAACTGAAATGTTTTTTTATCTCACACGCACTACTGAACACTCTCATACACACTACTGACCGAATTCACACTACTGAAACACTTTTATACACACTACTGAAAAGCTCTCACTTAAACAACTGAAATGTTTTTCTCTCACAAATGCTACTGAATCACTCTCATACACACTACTGAAATGCTCCCACATGAACAACTGAAATGTTTTTCCCTCAGAAAACACTACTGAAACACTCCCATTCACACTACTGAAACACTCTCATTCACACTACTGAAACACTCTTATACACACTACTGAAATGTTTTTCTCTCAGAAAACACTACTGAAACACTCTCATACACACTACTGAAACACTCTCATACACACTACTGTAATACTCTCATACACACTACTAAAACGCTCTCACATGAACAACTGAAGTGTTTTATCTCTCACACACACTACTGAAACACTCCCATACACACTACTGAAACACTCTTATACACACTACTGAAATGCTCTCACATGAACAACTTGAATGTTTTTCTCTCACACACACTACTGAAACACTGTCATATGTAAGAGGTAATTGTGAATAATGTCCCTAAGGGCCCCTCATACGAGCTGCGTTACGTGACACAAAACTTAAGACATGTCGCAGCGTTGCTTTTATGTGCTGCTACTCAATTCTTGCACACATTCCTCCCAAACTGGGGTAAAAAAAAAAAAGTTTTTCAAATGTGGGCCCGGGGCGGGGGATCATATTCTGGCAATCAGCGGGCGATATGTCGTTTAGAAATGTTCTGAAGCGCTCTTGACGGTCAGTGAAACAGCCGTTTGCCTGCTAGCATGGGAGCCGCTAGGGCTGGAAACAGTGAGATGACTGAAGCGCTCGCCGTGCCAAACCATGGAGTGGCGTCTGGGGCTGGGTCCACCAAATCCACACAGGGCCCCAGGCAGAGGGGAGGGGTGGGGGGGGGGGGGGGGGGGGTTGTACTGTATGTACTCCCCTCCCCCGCCCCTCCATCAGCTCTGCATCCCCCCCGTCCTCCCTGCAGCGACACACGCAGAAGCGTCTCGGGGAAAGTGACCCTTGACCTGGATGTCACATGACCCCGCATATATCTAACTGTGAGGTCAGAAGTTAAACCAACCCGACTGGCTCCTCCCATCCTGACCCCTGGCTTTGACCTCTTCATTCATACCCTTTCGGGGAGAAAGAGAGAGAAAGATGACGTCTGGTGAATTATAAGCTCTAACGCAGACAAACTATTTACAACTATTTAGTCATATTGTTATTATAAGCTCTAATGCAGACAAACTATCTACAACTATTTAGTCATATTGTTATTATAAGCGCTAACACAGACAAACTATTTACAACTATTTAGTCATATTGTTATTATAAGCTCTAACGCAGACAAACTATTTAAAACATTATTGTTATTACAGTAAGTCTGCAGTGAGTAACAATCAGTGATGTTGTCGAAAAAAAGCGAAAGTTGTTTTAAATTAAATGAATGCCTAAATTGAACAAAATACGTAAATGTTAAATGTTATTATGAATGTTACTACATGACATATATACTTACATCATGTATATATTACATGTTATTATGAATGTTACTACATGACATATATACTTACATCATGTACATATTACATGTTATTATGAATGTTACTACATGACATATATACTTACATCATGTATATATCACATGTTATTATGAATGTTGCTACATGACATATATACTTACATCATGTATATATTACATGTTATTATGAATGTTACTACACGACATATATACTTACATCATGTATATATTACATGTTATTATGAATGTTACTACATGACATATATACTTACATCATGCATATATTACATGTTATTATGAATGTTACTACATGACATATATACTTACATCATGTATATATTACATGTTATTATGAATGTTACAACATGACATATAGAAACATTGGTGTAAACATTGTGAGAGGAAGAAAGCTCCCAGTTTGACTGAGCGTCAATTTGTGTTGGATCAGTATTATTTCATGTGTTGTTTGTACACAGCTAGCCAGACAGTGTGTGTAGTTTAGTTGTAATAACACACATGACGTTTATCATGATCAATATTAAAGTGACTCACTCCATGGACACTTGTTAGTCTGGTCCAGCTGGCCAGGGACGTTTTTTTTCCCGGTTAATTATGGTTAAGCACTCCATTTATGTCGAAATAGCTTGTCTCCAAGTTCCACATTTTGTAGCTTTGATTAGATTCCACCTCACTCTCTCAGCTACCGTCTGCTCCAACGTCTCACTCTTCATTCATGCTGGCTTCTAGAAGCAGCAGCTAATCTTTCATTCATTCAGAATAAAAAGGATAAGGTCGTGAATCCTCATTTGTCCAAAAATAGTCGTCTTCGTTGTTTGTTACCGAGTCTGCCATGATTACAACACACAAGTGTTTTGTATCCAAAAGTAGGAACTCACATTGTCAGATGTGAGCTGCTATGGAAACAGAAATAAATGCGCCAAATAATTAGTTCTGGCAATCATTAAAATGACAAAAATACAGTAAATATTGTACATATTACATATTGTTATGAAGGTGTCTGTTACTACATTATATATATACTTGCAGTGTGTATATTGTACATATTACATATTGTTATGAAGGTGTCTGTTACTACATTATATACATACTTGCAGTGTGCATATTGTACATATTACATATTGTTATGAAGGTGTCTGTTACTACATTATATATATACTTGCAGTGTGTATATTGTACATATTACATATTGTTATGAAGGTGTCTGTTACTACATTATATATATACTTGCAGTGTGTATATTGAACATTTTACATATTGTTATGAAGGTGTCTGTTACTACATTATATATATACTTGCAGTGTGTATATTGTACATATTACATATTGTTATGAAGGTGTCTGTTACTACATTATATATATACTTGCAGTGTGTATATTGAACATTTTACATATTGTTATGAAGGTGTCTGTTACTACATTATATATATACTTGCAGTGTGTATATTGTACATATTACATATTATGTAGAGGTACCTGACTGTATTATTTGAAGATCTTTGTAGTGGACAATAACAAAGTACCTTTTGGACCAGTTTAATTTCAAACACAATTTTAAACAGGTGGTCCTCGATCCCCCGATTTATATGTTTTTAGACATCTTGTGGTTTCCAGGTTTTGTTCCACAGTCCCATTTGAACCCTCTTTCTGAGTAAGTCTACAAACGGTTCGCCTGTGAAAGGTATTCCGTCAACATCTGCTATGTGTTTTTTTTTCCAGAAACGGTCGAAAATAAACTACACAGGTGTAAACTACGTTCACCGGTCACAACATTAGGTACACCTGCACACGCTCGATACGGACCCACATCCAAAGAATCAGAATCAGAATCAGAAATACTTTATTAATCCATGAGGGGAAATTAACATTTTCAGCACAATCCCATTCAAGATCAGACAAACATTACAGGGAGACAGAACAGGATCAAACATTACAGGGAGACGGAACAGGATCAAACATTACAGGGAGACAGAACAGGATCAAACATTACAGGGAGACAGAACAGGATCAAATATTACAGGGAGACAGGACAGGATCAAACATTACAGGGAGACAGAACAGGATCAAACATTGCAGGAAGACAGAACAGGATCAAACATTACAGGGAGACAGAACAGGAACAAACATTACAGGGAGACAGAACAGGATAAAAAATTACAGGGAGACAGAACAGGATCAAACATTACAGGGAGACAGAACAGGAATAAACATTACAGGGAGACAGAACAGGAACAAACATTACAGGGAGACAAAACAGGATCAAACATTACAGGGAGACAGAACAGGATGAAACATTACAGGGAGACAGAACAGGATCAAACATTGCAGGGAGACAGAACAGGATCAAAAATTACAGGGAGACAGAACAGGATCAAACATTACAGGGAGACGGGACAGGATCAAATATTACAGGGAGACAGGACAGGATCAAACATTACAGGGAGACAGAACAGGATCAAACATTACAGGGAGACAGAACAGGAACAAACATTACAGGGAGACAGAACAGGATCAAAAATTACAGGGAGACAGAACAGGATAAAAAATTACAGGGAGACAGAACAGGATATGGAGACAGAACAGGATCAAACATTACAGGGAGACAGAACAGGAATAAACATTACAGGGAGACAGAACAGGAACAAACATTACAGGGAGACAAAGCAGGATCGAACATTACAGGGAGACAGAACAGGATCAAACATTACAGGGAGACAGAACAGGATCAAACATTGCAGGGAGACAGAACAGGATCAAACATTACAGGGAGACAGAACAGGATCAAACATTACAGGGAGACAGAACAGGATCAACAATTACAGGGAGACAGAACAGTATCAAACATTACAGGGAGACAGAACAGGAACAAACATTACAGGGAGACAGAACAGGATCAAACATTACAGGGAGACAGAACAGGATCAAACATTACAGGGAGACAGAACAGGATCAAACATTACAGGGAGACAGAACAGGATCAAACATTACAGGGAGACAAAACAGGATCAAACATTAAAGAGAGACAGAACAGGATCAGCAATTACAGGGAGACAGAACAGTATCAAACATTACAGGGAGACAAAACAGGATCAAACATTAAAGAGAGACAGAACAGGATCAACAATTGCAGGGAGACAGAACAGTATCAAACATTACAGGGAGACAGAACAGGAACAAACATTACAGGGAGACAGAACAGGATCAAACATTACAGGGAGACAGAACAGGAATAAACATTACAGGGAGACAGAACAGGAACAAACATTACAGGGAGACAAACCAGGATCGAACATTACAGGGAGACAGAACAGGATCAAACATTACAGGGAGACAGAACAGGATCAAACATTGCAGGGAGACAGAACAGGATCAAACATTACAGGGAGACAGAACAGGATCAAACATTACAGGGAGACAGAACAGGATCAACAATTACAGGGAGACAGAACAGTATCAAACATTACAGGGAGACAGAACAGGAACAAACATTACAGGGAGACAGAACAGGATCAAACATTACAGGGAGACAGAACAGGATCAAACATTACAGGGAGACAGAACAGGATCAAACATTACAGGGAGACAGAACAGGATCAAACATTACAGGGAGACAAAACAGGATCAAACATTAAAGAGAGACAGAACAGGATCAGCAATTACAGGGAGACAGAACAGTATCAAACATTACAGGGAGACAAAACAGGATCAAACATTAAAGAGAGACAGAACAGGATCAACAATTGCAGGGAGACAGAACAGTATCAAACATTACAGGGAGACAGAACAGGAACAAACATTACAGGGAGACAGAACAGGATCAAACATTACAGGGAGACAGAACAGGATCAAACATTACAGGGAGACGGAACAGGATCAAACATTACAGGGAGACAGAATAGGATCAAACATTACAGGGAGACAGAACAGGATCAAACATTACAGGGAGACAGAACAGGAACAAACATTACAGGGAGACAGAACAGGATCAAAAATTACAGGGAGACAGAACAGGATAAAAAATTACAGGGAGACAGAACAGGATATGGAGACAGAACAGGATCAAACATTACAGGGAGACAGAACAGGAATAAACATTACAGGGAGACAGAACAGGAACAAACATTACAGGGAGACAAAGCAGGATCGAACATTACAGGGAGACAGAACAGGATCAAACATTACAGGGAGACAGAACAGGATCAAACATTGCAGGGAGACAGAACAGGATCAAACATTACAGGGAGACAGAACAGGATCAAACATTACAGGGAGACAGAACAGGATCAACAATTACAGGGAGACAGAACAGTATCAAACATTACAGGGAGACAGAACAGGAACAAACATTACAGGGAGACAGAACAGGATCAAACATTACAGGGAGACAGAACAGGATCAAACATTACAGGGAGACAGAACAGGATCAAACATTACAGGGAGACAGAACAGGATCAAACATTACAGGGAGACAAAACAGGATCAAACATTAAAGAGAGACAGAACAGGATCAGCAATTACAGGGAGACAGAACAGTATCAAACATTACAGGGAGACAAAACAGGATCAAACATTAAAGAGAGACAGAACAGGATCAACAATTGCAGGGAGACAGAACAGTATCAAACATTACAGGGAGACAGAACAGGAACAAACATTACAGGGAGACAGAACAGGATCAAACATTACAGGGAGACAGAACAGGATCAAACATTACAGGGAGACGGAACAGGATCAAACATTACAGGGAGACAGAATAGGATCAAACATTACAGGGAGACAGAACAGGATCAACAATTACAGGGAGACAGAACAGGATAGGGAGACAGAACAGGCTCAAACATTACAGGGGGACAGAACAGGATCAAACATTAAAGGGAGACAGAACAGGATCGCTGACGGGTCTGCCAACTTCCGGCGCCCCTTACAAAAAAGGTGAGATACAGGTAAACAATGGGGGGGATGAGAAAAAAAAATGGGTCTAAGCCCAGGCCCCTGCAGAGGGGGTCCAGACTGAGGCCAAGGGAAAAAGTAACTCTGTGCATTTAAGAGCAGTTATCTCCCTGCATGTCACACCTCGGTGTTAGTGTGCACTTGCCAGGGTTACATTCAAATAATACTTTCCTTATCTTTTGTTTCCTCAAACCAAGTACAGGAGTCATGTTTGTTTTTTAAATCAGTTTAGTGGCTAATCAAACGTCAACAACATTTATATAAGTGAAAAAAAAGGCTCATACGTCCTATATAAGGTGGCCCCGCAGTGTAAATAAATGTGGAAAAAAAAGATAAATTCTCATTTTCCAGTTGGCCCTTTATCCTCCTCATCCATGTGTCAAAATCAATAGTGTCCTTGCTTCCACATAGCATTACTATCACTGAGTTTGTAGAAAATCCTGTCAACATCCTGACCTGCAGTGATGCAACATGCCGTCCACGCTGACCTTTGGCCCCAACGTGTGTTGGATAGGCTTCAAAATCAATAGGACTCCCTCTCTGACAACACTGTGCTCGTTAGGCAAGATGCGAGTCATGCAAACATTGCCACGCTGCAAAAGGACAAGACAATCCTTCCTCTTCCACTTCTAGCTTGGATGGGCTTTCAAAAATCAATAGTGATCTTGCCTTCATGTAGCACGGTTACCACTGGAAGTCTTGTGGATCTAAGCAGCGAGAGAGGTGACGTTTGGCTGGGATGGCAACATATGTTGCTCCAAAAGCTGTATGTACCTTTCAGCATTAATGGTGCCTTCACAGATGTGTTAGTTACCCATGTCTTGGCCACTAATACACCCCCATACCATCACGCATGCTGCCTTTTACACTTTCACCCTAGAACAGTCCAGATGGTTCTTTTCCTCTTTGGTCCGGAGGACACGACGTCCACAGTTTCCAAAAACAACTTGAAATGTGGACTCGTCAGACCACAAAACACAAAGTGTTTCTGGGTGTTGTTGATAAATGGCTGTGGCTTTGCATAGTAGAGTTTTAACTTGCACTTACAGATGTAGCGACCAACTGTAGTTACTGACAGTGGTTTTCTGAAGTGTTCCTGAACCCGTGTGGTGATATCCTTTACACACTGGTGTCGCTTTTTGATGCAGTACCGCCTGAGTGCAGTGATTTCTCCAGATTCTCTCAACCTTTTGATGATATTACAAGACCTTACATGGTAAAATCCCTAAATTCTTTGCAATAGCTCGTTAAAAATTTTGTTCTTAAACAATTTGCTCACGCATTGGTGGACAAAGTGGTGACCATCGCCCCTAACCTGACTCTGGCCAGATCCTTGTAGTTTGCTGAGCTCCACACAAGGATCTGGGCTCGAGGGCAATGCAAACTCCTTCAAGATAGCAAAAAAGAATGAACCAATCAGGATCGCCGGGCAAAGCCGGCAGCATTTCTGGGTGTTGTTGATAAATGGCTGTGGCTTTGCATAGTAGAGTATTGTATATATGTTATAGACATAATATAATATATCTGTATATATAATATACTGTACACATATTATGTATATATTCATATATATGTTATATTTTTTTATCGCTATATTATTGTATTTATACCTGCATTGTCCTTTCCATCCTTACACTTTCCATCATTGTAACTGAGCTACTGTGTTGAACAATTTCCCTTGTGGATCATTAAAGTTTGTCTAAGTCTAACTTGCACTTACAGATGTAGCGACCAACTGTAGTTACTGACAGTGGTTTTCTGAAGTGTTCCTGAACCCCGTGTGGTGATATCCTTTACACACTGATGTCGCTTTTTGATGCAGTACCGCCTGAGTGCAGTGATTTCTCCAGATTCTCTCAACCTTTTGATGATATTACAAGACCTTAGATGGTGAAATCCCTAAATTATTTGCAATAGCTCGTTAAAAATGTTGTTAAACAATTTGCTCACGCATTTGTTGACAAAGTGGTGACCCTCGCCCCTAACCTGACTCTGGCCAGATCCTTGTAGTTTGCTGAGCTCCACACAAGGATCTGGGCTCGAAGGCAATGCAAACTCCTTCAAGATAGCAAAAAAGAATGAACCAATCAGGATCGCCCGGCAAAGCCGGCAGCATTTGTGGGTGTTGTTGATAAATGGCTGTGGCTTTGCATAGTAGAGTATTGTATATATGTTATAGACATAATATAATATATCTGTATATATAATATACTGTACACATATTATGTATATATTCGTATATATGTTATATTTTTTTATCGCTATATTATTGTATTTATACCTGCATTGTCCTTTCCATCCTTACACTTTCCATCATTGTAACTGAGCTACTGTGTTGAACAATTTCCCTTGTGGATCATTAAAGTTTGTCTAAGTCTAACTTGCACTTACAGATGTAGCGACCAACTGTAGTTACTGACAGTAGTTTCCTGAAGTGTTCCTGAACCCGTGTGGTGATATCCTTTACACACTGATGTCGCTTTTGGATGCAGTACCGCCTGAGTGCAGTGATTTCTCCAGATTCTCTCAACCTTTTGATGATATTACAAGACCTTATATGGTGAAATCCCTAAATTATTTGCAATAGCTCGTTAAAAATGTTGTTAAACAATTTGCTCACGCATTTGTTGACAAAGTGGTGACCCTCGCCCCTAACCTGACTCTGGCCAGATCCTTGTAGTTTGCTGCGCTCCACACAAGGATCTGGGCTCGAGGGCAATGCAAACTCCTTCAAGATAGCAAAAAATTATGAACCAATCAGGATCGCCGGGCAAAGCCGGCAGCGTTTCTGGGTGTTGTTGATAAATGGCTGTGGCTTTGCATAGTAGAGTATTGTATATATGTTGTAGACATAATATAATATATCTGTATACATAATATACTGTACACATATTATGTATATATTCGTATATATGTTATATTTTTTTATCGCTATATTATTGTATTTATACCTGCATTGTCCTTTCCATCCTTACACTTTCCATCATTGTAACTGAGCTACTGTGTTGAACAATTTCCCTTGTGGATCATTAAAGTTTGTCTAAGTCTAACTTGCACTTACAGATGTAGCGACCAACTGTAGTTACTGGCAGTGGTTTTCTGAAGTGTTCCTGAGCCCATGTGGTGATATCCTTTACACACTGATGTCACTTTTTGATGCAGTACCGCCCGAGTGCAGTGATTTCTCCAGATTCTCTCAACCCATCCATCCATTTTCTACTGCTTGTCCCTTTTGATATTACAATACCTTAGATGGTGAAATCCCTAAATTCCTTGCAATAGCTGCTTGAGAAATGTTGTTCTTAAACTGTTCAACAATTTGCTCAGGCATTTGTTGACAAAGTGGTGACCCTCGCCCCTAACCTGACTCTGGCCAGATCCTTGTAGTTTGCTGAGCTCCACACAAGGATCTGGGCTCGAGGGCAATGCAAACTCCTTCAAGATAGCAAAAAAGAATGAACCAATCAGGATCGCCAGGCGAAGCCGGCAGCATTTCTGGGTGTTGTTGATAAATGGCTTCGGCTTTGCATAGTAGAGTTTTAACTTGCACTTACAGATGTAGCGACCAACTATAGTTACTGGCAGTGGTTTTCTGAAGTGTTCCTGAGCCCATGTGGTGATATCCTTTACACGCTGATGTCGCTTTTTGATGTAGTACCGCCTGAGTGCAGTGATTTCTCCAGATTCTCTCAACCCATCCATCCATTTTCTACTGCTTGTCCCTTTTGATATTACAATACCTTAGATAGTGAAATCCCTAAATTATTTGCAATAGCTCCTTAAAATAAGATCTGGGCTCGAGGGCAATGCAAACTCTTTCAAGATAGCAAAATAGAATGAACCAATCAGGATTGCCGGGCGAAGCAGGTGGCGTTTCTGGGTGTTGTTGATAAAAGGCTTTGGCTTTGCATAGTAGAGTATTGTATATATGTTGTAGACATAATATAATATATCTGTATATATAATATACTGTACACATATTATGTATATATTCGTATATATGTTATATTTTTTATCGCTATATTATTCTATTTATACCTGCATTGTCCTTTCCATCCTTACACTTTCCATCATTGTAACTGAGCTACTGTGTTGAACAATTTCCCTTGTGGATCATTAAAGTTTGTCTAAGTCTAACTTGCACTTACAGATGTAGCGACCAACTGTAGTTACTGACAGTGGTTTTCTGAAGTGTTCCTGAGCCCGTGTGGTGATATCCTTTACACGCTGATGTGGCTTTTTGATGCAGTACCGCCTGAGTGCAGTGATTTTTTCCAGGTTCTCTCAACCTTTTGATGATATCACAAGACCTTAGATGGTGAAATCCCTAAATTATTTGCAATAGCTCGTTAAAAATGTTGTTCTTGAACTGTTGGACAATTTGCTCAGGCATTTGTTGACAAAGTGGTGACCCTCGCACCGTCCTTGTTTGTGAATGACTGAGCATTTCATGGAAGCTGCTTTTATACCCAATCATGGCACCCACCAGTTCCCAATTAGCCTGTTCACCTGTGGGATGGTCCAAATAAGTCTTTGATGAGCATCCCTCAACGTTCTCAGTTGAAGCGTTTCTGGGTGTTGTTGATCAATGGCTTTGGCTTGGCATAGTAGAGTTTTAACTTGCACTTACAGATGTAGCGACCAACTGTAGTTACTGACGGTGGTTTTCTGATGTGTTCCTGAGCCCGTGTGGTGATATCCTTTACACTCCGATGTGGCTTTTCGATGCAGTATCGCCTGAGGGATCCAAGGTGTGTAATATCATGGCTTACGTGCAGTGATTTCTCCAGATTCTCTGAACGTTTTGATGATATTACGGAGCGTAATCCCTAAATTCCTCGCAATAGCTGGTTGAGAAATGTTGTTCTTAAACAATTTGCTCAGGAATTTGTTGACAAAGTGGTGACCCTCGCCCCGTCCTTGTTTGTGAATGACTGAGCATTTCATGGAAGCTGCTTTTATACCCAATCGTGGCACCCACCTGTTCCCAATTAGCCTGTTCACCTGTGGGATGGTCCAAATAAGTCTTTGATGAGCATCCCTCAACTTTCTCAGTTGAAGCGTTTCTGGGTGTTGTTGATAAATGGCTTTGGCTTGGCATAGTAGAGTTTTAACTTGCACTTACAGATGTAGCGACCAACTGTAGTTACTGACGGTGGGTTTCTGAAGTGTTCCTGAGCCCATGTGGTGATATCCTTTACACTCCTGTGTGGCTTTTCGATGCAGTGCCGCCTGAGGGATCCAAGGTGTGTAATATCATGGCTTACGTGCAGTGATTTCTCCAGATTCTCTGAACGTTTTGATGATATTACGGAGCGTAGATGGCGAAATCCCTAAATTCCTTGCAATAGCTGCTTGAGAAATGTTGTTCTTAAACAATTTGCTCAGGCATTTGTTGACAAAGTGGTGACCCTCGCCCCGTCCTTGTTTGTGGATGACTGAGCATTTCATGGAAGCTGCTTTTATACCCAATCATGGCACCCACCTGTTCCCAATTAGCCTGTTCACCTGTGGGATGTTCCAAATACGCTAAGATGAGCATTCCTCAACTTTCTCACTCTTTTTTGCCACTTGTGCCAGCTTTTTTGAAACATGTTGCGGGCATCAAATTCCAAATGAGCTAATATTTGCAAAAAATAACAACTTTTTCCAATTCCAACGTTAAATATCTTGTCTTTGCAGTCCATTCCATTGAATATAAGTTGCAAAATATTTGCAAATCATTTTATTCTCTTTTTATTTACCATTTACACAACGTGACGACTTCACTGGGTTTGGGTTTTGTACATAGACTGAGATTAGGTCTAAGTTCATTGTGTTCTTCATGGTGGTTTTGAAACTTCACCAAAGTTTTCCTCAGAATTTCCAACTAACTTGAAGTGCTTTGCCAAGAGAATTATGTGTGGTATGTACATTTTCAGAATGTGCTCGTTCTACATAGGGCCAAAGTAAAACAAAGAAGTTGTCGTATTTTTAAGTTATCATGCCATGATTCCACCCGTCCAGCCTTCTCCATGCGTCCCGGTGAGCTAAAAGGAGTTTGACACCCCTGCTTTACTTTAAAGTTGACTCCTTCCCTGACATATTTCTCCTCTTTTCCTTCAGTAGGCAGCGACATGGCTGACAAAAGCATTGCACCAAAATTAGCCATTAACTTTCGTCCCCTTTTGGGCAAACTTTGCGGACACATCAAACGTGGAAGTTTACATACTTGTGAAAGCCCAACAGAAAGCATTGACTTAAGGTGTGTCCCTCATATTTGCACCTGACCACGGCCGTGGATGGCCACAAGTGCATGGACGCTTACAGAGACAGACACACACACACACACACACACACACACAAACACACACACACATTCTTGTATGTCTTACATTCTTGAGACCTCCGAATAATGCCTACCTCTTTAGGACCACCCTTTCTGGATGTATAAAGATGTGTATTTACAACATTAATAATATATACATATTATGCAAATATAAACAAGCTTGTTGTGAAAAATGAGTTGGAATTTCACAAGAAAAAGGTCACAGTTTCACAAGAAAAACTTAGCACTACTATAATAAAAGTCGTCATTTTACTCAACGCAAGTCCAAATTTTCAGAGAAAAACTGAACATTTGTGCAATATTATGATTAAAGTTGGAATTTTACTCAATATCAGTCGCAATTTTACAAGAAAAGCTTAAAATGTTGGCAATTGTATGAAAAGAGTCGTGACTTTACTCGACAAAAGTCACAATTTTATGGGAAGACTTTGAAATTTTGGCAATATTATAATAATAATCTTCATTTTACTTGGCAAAATTAGGACAAAAGTCATAATTTTTCTCCAAAAATGTCACTTTTTTTTACAAGACCAAACAACAAAAATTGGCAATACTGTGATAAAAGTCAGAAGTGTATATGACAAATGTCACCATTTCGCAGTAAAAAGTAATTATTTGACATAAAAAAAAAGGTCATAATTTAGCGAGAAAATATTGCAATATTACAGAAACAGAAAGAATCTGAGAAATTGTTCCCAATTTGGAAGAAAAAAGTCGACACATTGTGAGAAAAAGACCGCTTTTAGTAGTAATTGTTTTTATTTTTTGTTCGTAATTGTTTTTTAATCTTCATTATTTACTCTGTTATTACAGTATGTCTCTATATACATTTTTTTTTTATTCATTTTTTATTAATTTTGACCAAAGGGGGCGCATTTCAATTTCTTAGACACACTTGTTATTTCATATGTTGACCAGAGGGGGAGCACTTTTAAAAGCGACACACAGTCAATTTGAAAAATACCTCCTTTTTGGGACCACCCTCATTTTGATAGATGTCACCACAAATGAGACATTGTCTATTAGATGCAATGTTATTCTTTATGTCATCACTTGTTCACACCTCCTCATATGGAAGATACTTTTCCTTCTTCATGTCTCAACAAGGGTAGAAATACAACACACACACACACACACACACACATTATTGTATTTCCTACCTTCTTGAGACCTCCGAATAATGCCTACATCTTTAGGACCAGCCTTTTTAGATATATAAAGAAGTGTATTTACAACATTAATAATATATACATACTATGCAAATATAAAAAAGCTTGTTGTGAAAAATTTGTTGAAATTTCACAAGAAAAAGGTCACAATTTTTCAAGAAAAACTTGGAATTTTGGCAGTATTATAATAAAAGTCATCATTTTACTCAATGCAAGTCCAAGTTTTACAAGAAAAACTGAACATTTGTGCAATATTATGATAAAAGTTGGAATTTTACTCAACAGTTGCAATTTTACAAGAAAAGCTTAAAATGTTGGCAATTTTATGAAAAGAGTCGGAATTTTACTCGACAAAAGTCACAATTTTATGGGAAGACTTTGAAATTTTGGCAATATTATTATAATAATTGGAATTTTACTTACAAAAGTCATAATTTTACTCCAACAACAAAAATTGTCAATATTGTGATAAAAGTCAGAATTTCATATGACAAATGTCACCATTTTGCAGTAAAAAGTAATCATTTTACATTAAAAAAAAGTCATTATTTTGCAAGAAAATATTGCAATATTACAGAAACAGAAAGAATCTGAGAAATTGTTCCCAATTTTGTAAGCAAAAAGTCGACACGTGAGAAAAAGACTGCTTTTGGTTAATTTTTTTATTTTTTGTTTGTAATTGGTTTTTAATCTTCATTATTTACTTCAAGTTATTACAGTATGTCTCTATATACATTTTTTTTTTTTATTCATTTTTTATTAATTTTGGCCAAAAGGGGCGCATTTCAATATCTTACACACACTTGTTATTTCATATGTTGACCAGAGGGGGAGCACTTTTAAAAGGGACCACCCTTATTTTGATAGATGTCACCACAAATGAGACATTGTCTATTAGATGCAATGTTATTGTTTATGTCATCACTTGTTCGCACCTCCTCATATGGAAGATACTTTTCCTTCTTCATGTCTCAAGAAGGCTAAAAAATACAAGAACACACAGACACACACACACACACACACACACACACACACACACACACACACACACACACACACACACACACACACACACACACACACATTCTTGTATCTTCTTGAGACCTCCGAATAATGCCTACCTCTTTAGGACCACCCTTTCTAGATATATAAAGAAGTGTATTTACAACATTAATAATATATACATACTATGCAAATATAAAAAAGCTTGTTGTGAAAAATTTGTTGGAATTTCACAAGAAAAAGGTCACAATTTTACAAGAAAAACTTGGAATTTTGGCAGTATTGTAATAAAAGTCGTCATTTTACTCAATGGAAGTCCAAGTTTTACAAGAAAAACTGAACATTTGTGCAATATTATGATAAAAGTTGGAATTTTACTCAACAGTTGCAATTTTACAAGAAAAGCTTAAAACGTTGGCAATTTTATGAAAAGAGTCGGAATTTTACTCGACAAAAGTCACAATTTTATGGGAAGACTTTGAAATGTTCGCAATATTATAATAATAATCTGAATTTTACTTCAAAAATGTCACTATTTTATAAGACCAAACAACAAAAATTGGCAATGTTGTGATAAAAGTCAGAATTTTATATGACCAATGTCACCATCAAAAAAGTCATAATTTTGCGAGAAAATATTGCAATATTACAGAAACAGAAATAATATGAGAAACATTGACAGTCTGCATTTTACAAGAAAAGCTTAAAACGTTGGCAATTTTATGAAAAGAGTCGTAATTTTACTCGAAAAAAGTCACAATTTTATGGGAAGACTTTGAAATTTTGGCAATATTATTATAATAATTGGAATTTTACTTACAAAAGTCATATTTTTACTCCAACAACAAAAATTGGCAATATTGTGATAAAAGTCATAATTTTATATGACCAATGTCACCATTTTGCAGTAAAAAGTAATAATTTTATATCAAAAAAGTCATAATTTTGCGAGAAAATATTGCAATATTACCGAAACAGAAATAATATGAGAAACATTGACAGTCTGCATTTTACAAGAAAAGCTTAAAACGTTGGCAATTTTATGAAAAGAGTCGTAATTTTACTCGAAAAAAGTCACAATTTTATGGGAAGACTTTGAAATTTTGGCAATATTATTATAATAATTGGAATTTTACTTACAAAAGTCATAATTTTACTCCAACAACAAAAATTGGCAATATTGTGATAAAAGTCAGAATTTTATATGACCAATGTCACCATCTTGCAGTAAAAAGTAATAATTTTACATCAAAAAAGTCATAATTTTGCGAGAAAATATTGCAATATTACAGAAACAGAAATAATATGAGAAACATTGACAGGCTGCATTTTACAAGAAAAGCTTAAAACGTTGGCAATTTTATGAAAAGAGTCGTAATTTTACTCGAAAAAAGTCACAATTTTATGGGAAGACTTTGAAATTTTGGCAATATTATTATAATAATTGGAATTTTACTTACAAAAGTCATAATTTTACTCCAACAACAAAAATTGGCAATATTGTGATAAAAGTCATAATTTTATATGACCAATGTCACCATTTTGCAGTAAAAAGTAATAATTTTATATCAAAAAAGTCATAATTTTGCGAGAAAATATTGCAATATTACCGAAACAGAAATAATATGAGAAACATTGACAGTCTGCATTTTACAAGAAAAGCTTAAAACGTTGGCAATTTTATGAAAAGAGTCGTAATTTTACTCGAAAAAAGTCACAATTTTATGCGAAGACTTTGAAATTTTGGCAATATTATTATAATAATTGGAATTTTACTTACAAAAGTCATAATTTTACTCCAACAACAAAAATTGGCGATATTGTGATAAAAGTCAGAATTTTATATGACCAATGTCACCATTTTGCAGTAAAAAGTAATAATTTTACATCAAAAAAGTCATAATTTTGCGAGAAAATATTGCAATATTACAGAAACAGAAATAATATGAGAAACATTGACAGGCTGCATTTTACAAGAAAAGCTTAAAACGTTGGCAATTTTATGAAAAGAGTCGTAATTTTACTCGAAAAAAGTCACAATTTTATGGGAAGACTTTGAAATTTTGGCAATATTATTATAATAATTGGAATTTTACTTACAAAAGTCATAATTTTACTCCAACAACAAAAATTGGCAATATTGTGATAAAAGTCATAATTTTATATGACCAATGTCACCATTTTGCAGTAAAAAGTAATAATTTTACATCAAAAAAGTCATAATTTTGCGAGAAAATATTGCAATATTACAGAAACAGAAATAATATGAGAAACATTGACAGGCTGCATTTTACAAGAAAAGCTTAAAACGTTGGCAATTTTATGAAAAGAGTCGTAATTTTACTCGAAAAAAGTCACAATTTTATGGGAAGACTTTGAAATTTTGGCAATATTATTATAATAATTGGAATTTTACTTACAAAAGTCATAATTTTACTCCAACAACAAAAATTGGCAATATTGTGATAAAAGTCATAATTTTATATGACCAATGTCACCATCTTGCAGTAAAAAGTAATAATTTTACATCAAAAAAGTAATAATTTTGCGAGAAAATATTGCAATATTACAGAAACAGAAATAATATGAGAAACATTGACAGGCTGCATTTTACAAGAAAAGCTTAAAACGTTGGCAATTTTATGAAAAGAGTCGTAATTTTACTCGAAAAAAGTCACAATTTTATGGGAAGACTTTGAAATTTTGGCAATATTATTATAATAATTGGAATTTTACTTACAAAAGTCATAATTTTACTCCAACAACAAAAATTGGCAATATTGTGATAAAAGTCAGAATTTTATATGACCAATGTCACCATCTTGCAGTAAAAAGTAATAATTTTACATCACAAAAGTCATAATTTTGCGAGAAAATATTGCAATATTACAGAAACAGAAATAATATGAGAAACATTGACAGTCTGCATTTTACAAGAAAAGCTTAAAACGTTGGCAATTTTATGAAAAGAGTCGGAATTCTACTCGACAAAAGTCACAATTTTATGGGAAGACTTTGACATTTTGGCAATATTATTATAATAATCGGAATTTTACTTACAAAAGTCATAATTTTACTCTAACACCAAAAATTGTCAATATTGTGATAAAAGTCAGAATTTTATATGACAAATGTCACCATCATTTTAAAATTAAAAAAAAGGCATTATTTTGCGAGAAAATATTGCAATATTACAGAAACAGAAAGAATATGAGAAATTGTTCCCAATTTTAGAAGAAAAAAGTCAACACATTGTGAGATAAAGACTGCTTTTAGTTAATTTTTTATTTTTTGTTTGTAATTGTTTTTTAATCTTCATTATTTACTTCAAGTTATTACAGTATGTCTCTATATATATATCTTTTTTTATTCATTTTTTATTCATTTTGGCCAAAGGGTGCGCATTTCAATTTCTTACACACACTTGTTATTTCCTATGTTGACCAGAGGGGGAGCACTTTTAAAAGGGACCACCCTCATGTTGATGGATGTCACCACAAATGAGACATTGTCTATTAGATGCAATGTTATTGGGACCATGATTTATGTCATCACCTCCTCATATGGAAGATACTTTTCCTTCTTGGTGTCTCAGAAGGGTAGAAATACAAGAACACACACACACACACACCTCCTGGCCCCGAGCAGCTGGGAGTGTTTGCCGTGTGAATGTTTGCTACATATTGCGCTGCACCTCACACAAAGGCCCGTGCGCTGTCTGTGTTTGCACTGCTCCTACCTCAAACAGCTCGCTGGTTTCCGTCCGCTCTCGCGCCGCAGCGCACTCATGACGCCCGCCTTTGTCGAGACGCGCACACAAACCGCCAAGGCTTGGCCCGGGGTGGCACGCCGCAGCGGGAACAAGAGCCAAGTTCATTGAGAAATCAGTGAGAATTTGAGCAATGCACCTTTGACAACCCTCGCGTTGCCATCATATTTTCCGGCATTCCGTGAAAGGTCAAAGAGATATTGCTGCCCGCTGTATTTTATGGAGTGGACAATGGCGGTCACTGAGATAAAAACGGGCGACACAGGTCAAACGGAAGTCAGCAGTCTTGTTTCCTAAGTAACTAGTGAGAAATGTTGAGCTGAAACCGAATGGCAGGAGTGTCTGAAGTGCACAACTAGGGATGACTATCAGTAGGATTTTATCCATACCAATACGGTATCGATACCGGTACACTCTATTATACAAACCCCGTTTCCATATGAGTTGGGAAATTGTGTTAGATGTAAATATAAACGGAATACAATGATTTGCAAATAATTTTCAAGCCATATTCAGTTGAATGCACTACAAAGACAACATATTTGATGTTCAAACTCATAAACATTTTTTTTTTTTGTGCAAATAATAATTATCTTAGAATTTCATGGCTGCAACACGTGCCAAAGTAGTTGGGAAAGGGCATGTTCACCACTGTGTTACATGGCCTTTCCTTTTAACAACACTCAGTAAAGGTTTGGGAACTGAGGAGACACATTTTTGAAGTGGAATTCTTTCCCATTCTTGCTTGATGTACAGCTTAAGTTGTTCAACAGTCCGGGGGTCTCCCTTGTGCTGTTTTAGGCTTCATAATGCGCCACACATTTTCAATGTCTGGACTACAGGCAGGCCAGTCTAGTACCCACACTCTTTTACTATGAAGCCACGTTGATGTAACACGTGGCTTGGCATTGTCTTGCTGAAATAAGCAGGGGCGTCCATGGTAACGTTGCTTGGATGGCAACAAATGTTGCTCCAAAAGCTGTATGTACCTTTCAGCATTAATGGCGCCTTCACAGATGTGTAAGTTACCCATGTCTTGGCCACTAATACACCCCCATACCATCACACATGCTGCCTTTTACACTTTGCGCCTATAACAATCCGGATGGTTCTTTTCCTCTTTCCTCACGACGTCCACAGTTTCCAAAAACAATTTGAAATGTGGACTCGTCAGACCACAGAACACTTTTCCACTTTGCATCAGTCCATCTTAGATGAGCTCAGGCCCAGCGAAGCCGACGGCGTTTCTGGGTGTTGTTGATAAACGGTTTTCGCCTTGCACAGGAGAGTTTTAACTTGCACTTACAGATGTAGCGACCAACTGTAGTTACTGACAGTGGGTTTCTGAAGTGTTCCTGAGCCCATGTGGTGATATCCTTTACACACTGATGTGGCTTGTTGATGCAGTACAGCCTGAGGGATGGAAGGTCACGGGCTTAGCTGCTTACGTGCAGTGATTTCTCCAGATTCTCTGAACCCTTTGATGATATTACGGAGCGTAGATGGTGAAATCCCTAAATTCCTTGCAATAGCTGCTTGAGAAAGTTTTTTCTTAAACTGTTCAACAATTTGCTCAGGCATTTGTGGACAAAGTGGTGACCCTCGCCCCATCCTTGTTTGTGAATGACTGAGCATTTCATGGAATCTACTTTTATACCCAATCATGGCACCCACCTGTTCCCAATTTGCCTGTTCACCTGTGGGATGTTCCAAATAAGTGTTTGATGAGCATTCCTCAACTTTATCAGTATTTATTGCCACCTTTCCCAACTTCTTTGTCACGTGTTGCTGGCATGAAATTCTAAAGTTAATGATTATTTGCAAAAAAAATGTTGTCTTTGGTTCATATTCAACTGAATATGGGTTGAAAATGATTTGCAAATCATTGTATTCCGTTTATATTTACATCTAACACAATTTCCCAACTCATATGGAAACAGGGTTTGTAATTACTATATATACAGTGGTGGTCAAAAGTGTACGTACACTCGTAAAGAACATCATGTCATGGCTGTCTTGACTTTCCAATCATTTCTTATTTTTTTGTGATGTAGTGATTGGAGCACATACTTGTTGCTCACAAAAAAAACATTCATGAAGTTTGCTTCTTTTATGAATTTATTATGGGTCTACTGAAAATGTGAGGGTCAAAAGTATACATACAGCAATGTTAATATTTGCTTACATGTCCCTTGGCAAGTTTACCTGCAATAAGGCGCTTTTGCTTGGATTTTTGACCACAAAATTGGTGCAGTTCAGCTAAATGTGTCAGTTTTCTGACATCTGACATCAAATGGACAAAGATAAGACCTTCTGGAGGAAAGTTCTGTAGTCAGATGAAAGAAAAATGGAGCTGTTTGGTCACAATACCCAGCAATATGTTTGGAGGAGAAAATGTGAGGCCTTTAATCCCAGGAACACAATTCCTACCGTCAAGCATGGTGGTGGTAGTATTATGCTCTGGGCCTGTTTTGCTGCCAATGGAACTGCTGCTTTAAATGGGACAATGAAAAAGGAGGATTAGCTCCAAATTGTTCAGGACAAGCTAAAATCATCAGCCCATGTACAGTACAGGCCAAAAGTTTGGACACACCTTCTCATTCAATGTGTTTTCTTTATTTCCATGACTATTTACATTGTAGATTGTCACATCAAAACTATGAGTGAACACATGTGGAGTTATGTAGTGAAATAACTAGGGTTGTACAGTATACCGGTATTAGTAAAGTACCACGACACTAATGAATCATATTCGGTATTTTACTGCCTCTGAAAAGTACTGTGTCTTTTGTGTTTTTTTAAATGTATATTACGTTTATAAAGTCAGTAAATATGTGATGACTTTGAATATGAGCAATGTATGATTGTGGAGGTCTTGCTCCTCCAGGTTCTCTGGACCACCAATGACGGACATGACAGCCGTGTTCATCTTTGTGAACAATGATTTATTTTTCAAGAAGTTGTCCTTCTTGTGTTTTTCAGCCATGTTAAAGTCTCTCTCGCTCTCGCTCGTTCTCCGCCATCAACCACCTCCTCTCCTTCCCGACTGCTGCCTTTAACAGAGCGACAGGTGATCAGACAAACACTCACAGCTGTGTCGTCTACGCACCTGTCACTAATCTCCAAGCCGATCCTGACACACCCCGCTTCGCTGCAGGTCCGCAGGCCACGCCCCCCCACAATGATCCTGTAATGCTATCAGATTCATGCCTAAATGTGTGGTATCATCCAAAACTAATGTCAAGTATCAAAGAAGAGAAGAATAAGTGATTATTACATTTGAACAGAAGTGTAGATAGAGCAAGTTAAAAGAGAAAGTAAGCAGATATTAACAGTAAATAAACAAGTAGATTAATAATAAATGTTTACAGTTTGTCCTTAATAATGTGGACAAAATAATAGGTGTATAAATGACACAATATGTTACTGCAGACTAATTAGGAGTCTTTGTTTGTTTACTTACTACTAAAAGACAAGTTGTCTAGTACAGGGGTCACCAACCTTTTTGAAACCAAGAGCTACTTCTTGGGTACTGATTAATGCGAAGGGCTACCAGTTTGATACACACTTAAATAAATTGCTAGAAATAGCCAATTTGCTCAATTTACCTTTAACTCTATGTTATTATTAATAATGAATGATATTTACACTTAATTGAACGGTTTAAAAGAGGATAAAACACGAAAAAAAATGACAATTAAATTTTGAAACATAGTTTATCTTCAATTTCGACTCTTTAAAATTCAAAATTCAACCGAAAAAAAGAAGAGAAAAACTAGCTAATTCGAATCTTTTTGAAAAAATTAAAAAAATAATTTATGGAACATCATTAGTAATTTTTCCTGATTAAGATTAATTTTAGAATTTTGATGACATGTTTTAAATAGGTTAAAATCCAATCTGCACTTTGTTAGAATATATAACAAATTGGACCAAGCTATATTTCTAACAAATCATTATTTCTTCTAGATTTTCCAGAACAAAAATTTTAAAAGAAATTCAAAATAATTTGAAATAAGATTTAAATTTGATTCTACAGATTTTCTAGATTTGCCAGAATAATTTTTTGGAATTTTAATCATAATAAGTTTGAAGAAATATTTCACAAATATTCTTCGTCGAAAAAACAGCTGAAATTGAAGAATTAAATTAAAATGTATTTATTATTCTTTACAATAAATAAAAAAAATACTTGAACATTGATTTAAATTGTCAGGAAAGAAGAGGAAGGAATTTAAAAGGTAAAAAGGTATATGTGTTTAAAAATCCTAAAATAATTTTTAAGGTTGTATTTTTTCTCTAAAATTGTCTTTCTGAAAGTTATAAGAAGCAAAGTAAAAAAATTAAAGAATTTATTTCAACAAGTGAAGACCAAGTCTTTAAAATATTTTCTTGGATTTTCAAATTCTATTCGAGTTTTGTCTCTCTTAGAATTAAAAATGTCGGGCAAAGCGAGACCAGCTTGCTAGTAAATAAATACAATTTAAAAAATAGAGGCAGCTCACTGGTAAGTGCTGCTATTTGAGCTATTTTTAGAACAGGCCAGCGGGCTACTCATCTGGTCCTTACGGGCTACCTGGTGCCCGCGGGCACCGCGTTGGTGACCCCTGGTCTAGTATGTTCACTATTTTATGTAAGGACTAAATTACAATAATAAACATATGTTTCATGTACCTTAAGATTTTTTGTTAAAATAAAGACAATAATGACATTTTTTGTGGTCCCCTTTATTTAGAAAAGTACCAAAAAGTATCGAAATAATTTATTGGTATCAGGACAACACTAGAAATAACTGAAAGCATGTTTTATATTCTAGTTTCTTCAAAATAGCCACCCTTTGCTCTGATTACTGCTTTGCACACTCTTGGCATTCTCTCCAGGAGCTTCAAGAGGTATACACCTGAAATGCTTTTTCACTTCACAGGTGTGCCTTGTCAGGGTTGATGAGTGGAATGTCTTGCTTGATCAAAAAGGGGGTTGGGACCATCAGAAGGAGAAGGTGTGTCCAAACTGTACTGTAAGTATTGTGTTTGTGTGACTTTTATCTCAAAGAGTTCTTTATATTTGTTTATTCAATTTGACTCCTTCCTGTCATTGCATCCCCTGTCAGGCTTCCGTAGTTTCCTGTAGCTGCTGTAGCTCCTCCCCTTCCTCCTCACTGAGGTGAGTTGTGTCCAAATTGGTGTCCTTTTCTAACAAAATACATTTTTGTAATGCTTGCCCTACATTGTTTACTTTTATGAAGATATCAAGTGTTTTTGTGTTGATTTAACCGCTACTTTGAGCGCTACAATCGTTTTTTGAGTGACACGATTTGTTTGAAAGCGGTCCTCTTTATTGTCACATGACCACACTATTAGCCTGTGTCCTGTCCCTAAATAGTATGTTTTTTATGTGCAGGAAGCTGAGCGGTCCAAGGAGTCGCACAGAAGGAGTTTGTGATGTTTACTTCATTTTCAGGTATGTGTGCATTTTGTCTTGCTTTTATTGAACTCCTTCCTCAAGCAGTTCTTTATTTTGGCCGAAGTGTTTTCTTTTTGCATCTTGTATTGCAGAGGTGTCAAAGTTGTTTTCATGGCTGCCATTAGAGGGCCGCTTGGAACAGTAAATAATGAATTTGCCTATGAATTCAAAAGGGACAAGCGGTAGAAGATGGGTGGATGGATTTAAATATTTTTTTTTTTTAATTACGTAAAGAGTAAAAAAAAAAAATTTTTTACAGAAAAAAACTGGCAGCTTAGTTGCCAGACTTTTACTGTAAAATATATTTTTAATTATTTTTACAACATATACATAGAGATAGAAGTACCGCTGTTTAATTTTATTTTGGCAACTCATATGCCAGTTTTTACCATAATAAAATGTGATGAGGTGGCGACTTGTCCAGGGTGTACGCCCGAATGCAGCTGAGATAGGCTCCAGCACCCCCCGCCACCTAAAAAGGGACAAGCGGTAGAAAATGGATGTATGGAAAATGTGGTACCATAAAATCATCAACCGTGGATTTTACAGTAAAAAACAAAAAACTGACAGCTCAGTCAACAGTATTTTACTGTACAAAAAACAAACAGTAAAAAAAACAAAAAAAAACTGACAACTCAGTCAACAGGATTTTACTGTAAAAAACAAAAAACAGTAAAAAAAAAATAAAAATAAAAAAAAAACTGTCAGCTCAGTCAACAGGATTTTACTGTTAAAAAAAACATACAGTAAAAAAAAACAAAAAAAACTAACAACTCAGCCAGCAGGATTTTACTGTAAAAAAAAAAACTGTAAAAAAAAACAAAAAAAACCTGACAGCTCAGTCAACAGGATTTTACTGTAAAAAAAAAAAAACGTAAAAAAAACCCCCAAAAAAACTGACAACTCAGTCAACAGGATTTTACTGTAAAAAAACAAAAAAACAGTAAAAAAAAAAAAAAAGAACCTGACAACTCAGTCAACAGGATTTTACTGTAAAAAAAAACAAACAGTAAAAAAACACAAAAAATAACTGACAACTCAGTCAACAGGATTTTACTGTAAAAAACAAACAGTAAAAAAAACAAAAAAAAACTGACAACTCAGTCAACAGGACTTTACTGTAAAAAAAAACAGTAAAAAAAAAAAAAAACAGTAAAAAAAAAAACCAAAAAAACCTGACAACTCAGTCAACAGGATTTTACTGTAAAAAAAATAAAACTGTAAAAAAAAAATGAAAAAAAATTACAACTCAGTCAACAGGATTTTACTGTAAAAAAAACAAACAGTAAAAAAAAAAAACTGACAACTCAGTCAACAGGATTTGACTGTAAAAAAACAAACAAACAGTAAAAAAAAAAAAAAAAAAAGAAACTGACAGCTCAGTCAACAGGATTTTAATGTAAAAAAACAAAAAAACAGTAAAAAAAAAAAAAAGAAAAAGAACCTGACAACTCAGTCAACAGGATTTTACTGTAAAAAAAACAAACAGTAAAAAAACACAAAAAATAACTGACAACTCAGTCAACAGGATTTTACTGTAAAAAACAAACAGTAAAAAAAACAAAAAAAAACTGACAACTCAGTCAACAGGATTTTACTGTAAAAAAAAACAGTAAAAAAAAAAAAAAAACAGTAAAAAAAAAACCAAAAAAACCTGACAACTCAGTCAACAGGATTTTACTGTAAAAAAAAAACAGTAAAAAAAAAACGAAAAAAAATTACAACTCAGTCAACAGGATTTTACTGTAAAAAAAACAAACAGTAAAAAAAAAAACAACTGACAACTCAGTCAACAGGATTTGACTGTAAAAAAACAAACAAACAGTAAAAAAAAAAAAAAAAAAGAAACTGACAGCTCAGTCAACAGGATTTTACTGTAAAAAAACAAAAAAACAGTAAAAAAAAAAAAAAAAAAGAACCTGACAACTCAGTCAACAGGATTTTACTGTAAAAAAAACAAACAGTAAAAAAACACAAAAAATAACTGACAACTCAGTCAACAGGATTTTACTGTAAAAAACAAACAGTAAAAAAAACAAAAAAAAACTGACAACTCAGTCAACAGGATTTTACTGTAAAAAAAAACAGTAAAAAAAAAAAAAAACAGTAAAAAAAAAACCAAAAAAACCTGACAACTCAGTCAACAGGATTTTACTGTAAAAAAAAAAAACAGTAAAAAAAAAACAAAAAAAAATTACAACTCAGTCAACAGGATTTTACTGTAAAAAAAACAAACAGTAAAAAAAAAAAACCTGACAACTCAGTCAACAGGATTTGACTGTAAAAAAACAAACAAACAGTAAAAAAAAAAAAAAAAAAGAAACTGACAGCTCAGTCAACAGGATTTTACTGTAAAAAAAAAAAAACATTGGTCGTTTTTTTTTTCAACTTACAGTAATATACTGTAAAAATAAAAAATAAAAACTCCTTAAATGTTACAGTAAAATCTATTGGTCATTTTTATATTGTACAATTTGATGGATAACTTGCTTCAAAAAAATCACAAGTCAAGCAGATATTTAAGTATTTATTTGGATTTTGACCAAAAAAGTTAGATAATATATTATTTGTTGCAATATTGGACACTATTTTTTTTCCCCCTGTCAAACTAGAAAAAAAAACTAATACCTTTTTAGTAAGAAAGAAAATATAAAGTATTTTATTGGATTATAAATTTACATGGATGTCCAGATCTGGCCCGCGGGCCTTGAGTTTGACACCTGTGTTATATTGAGTCAATGCTGTGTGATGATGAAGTGTTGTGCATTTCATAAACATGTTAAAACTTGACTTTGCTACTTGCAATGCTGAGGAAGCACAATATGCACGCTGAGTTGCGCAATATCGAATAGGTGAGGCTGTATTTTTGCCCTCATTCCCGTGAGAATCCTGCATGTGAGCAGGAGTGAGCAGATAATACTGTATCATCGCTTTCCCTTTCGGGCTTATCGGAGGACAAGCCACGGCCTTGTGGTCTCAAGTTGAAGGTCTATAGTGTCATGTGACAGAGGGGCGTGGCTTGAGAGGATAGCAGACTTACCTGGCTGGGAGTCTCAGGTTGTCAAACACAGCTTCTCTTTGTTGTGAACCCTCGCGGAGGCCTCCCCAGTCACAAAGGGTGGATCTGTTACACACACACACACACACACACACACACACACACACTAAGCTGACATCTCCAATCAGGTCAGGGAGGTTCTTGAAGTGCTTGGAGGCTGACTTGTGGTTGACAAAGCAACACGACCTTTGACCCCAGCCACCTCCAGCCATCTTTTGATCAAACGGCGCCCTCAACGCCAATAGGGTTCTTGTTCTGATGCAGACCAGAACACAACCTTAAGCCGCGGTGAAAATGTAGTGATTTGACCTTTAACCTCAGCTATCATGGACACCTGTTTTCTTCTGTTTTTTATTATTAATCAGTCCAACAAAATAATACACACTAATAATACAATTGCAGCCCAGCAACATCCAGAACACACAAACATGACACAAAACAATCCAAAAGTAGTCAAACAAAAATGAATAAGATCAACAAAAGTATCAATAGTGATAAGAATTCCAACACCTTTTTTGTTTGATATCAAAAGGAATAGGCAAGGAAGGGCAGCACGGTGGCACAGGGGTTAGTGCATGTGCCTCACAATACGAAGGTCCTAGGGAGTCCTGGGATCTTTCTGTGTGGAGTTTGCATGTTCTCCCCGTGACTGCGTGGGTTCTACTCTGGCTTCCTCCCACCTCCAAAAGACATGCACCTGGGGATATGCCCCTCCCACCTCCAAAAGACATGCACCTGGAGATAAGCCCCTCCCACCTCCAAAGACATGCACCTGGGGTTAGGCCCCTCTCCTCCAAAGACATGCACCTGGGGAAAGGCCCCTCTCACCTCCAAAGACATGCACCTGGGGATAGGCCCCTCCCACCTCCAAAAGACATGCACCTGGGGATAGGCCCCTCCCACCTCCAAAGACATGCACCTGGGGATAGGCCCCTCCCACCTCCAAAGACATGCACCTGGGGATAGGCCCCTCCCACCGCCAAAGACATGCACCTGGGGATAGGCCCCTCCCACCTCCAAAGACATGCACCTGGGGATAGGCCCCTCCCACCTCCAAAAGACATGCACCTGGAGATAAGCCCCTCCCACCTCCAAAGACATGCACCTGGGGTTAGGCCCCTCCCACCTCCAAAGACATGCACCTGGGGATAGGCCCCTCCCACCTCCAAAGACATGCACCTGGGGAAAGGCCCCTCTCACCTCCAAAGACATACACCTGGGGATAGGCCCCTCTCACCTCCAAAGACATACACCTTGGGATAGGCCCCTCCCACCTCCAAAAGACATGCACCTGGGGATAGGCCCCTCCCACCTCCAAAGACATACCCCTGGGGATAGGCCCCTCTCACCTCCAAAGACATACCCCTGGGGATAGGCCCCTCCCACCTCCAAAGACATGCACCTGGGGATAGGCCCCTCCCACCTCCAAAGGCATGCACCTGGGGATAGGCCCCTCCCACCTCCAAAGACATGCACCTGGGGATAGGCCCCTCCCACCTCCAAAGACATGCACCTGGGGATAGGCCCCTCCCACCTCCAAAGACATGCACCTGGGGATAGGTTGATGGGCAACACTAAATGGTCCCTAGTGTGTGAATGTTGTCTGTCTATCTGTGTTGGCCCTGTGATGAGGTGGTGACTTGTCCAGGGTGTACCCCGCCTTCCACCCGTATGCAGCTGAGATAGGCTCCAGCACCCCCCGCCACCCCGAATGGGACAAGCGGTAGAAAATGGATGGATGCATGGATCAAAAGGAATAAGGTTCTTGGTCAAATAGTTAGAATCATTTCTCACTGGCACTCATCGAGGGCGGTCCGCTCCCCTTCCCTCTCCCTTATAGCTCGGTTGGTAGAGAGACCCTGCCAGCAACTTGAGGGTTCCAGGTTCGATTCCCGCCTCTTTTTACACCTCTCTCCAAATCTAAACATTGTAACTATTTAACTGGCCTCAACGAAATTGACAAGATCTTGGGTTTGGGGGGAACCTGCTTGTCGTGACGGAGCGGTTGTTGCTGGACACACCACGGGCTCTGGGGAGAAGAAGGAGTGCCTGGTGACCCTTTTCAGTGGAGGACGTGAAGATATCTACCTATTCTGAATTATGACAACAGGAAATCTGCTGATTGAAGTAAGCCTTGCTCTGGTTTGTCCACAAATTGGAAGTTGCTGGCAGTCTTCAAAGTACCCCAAAGCTGCCACAAATGATTGGAGGATGCGGGAAGAACTGTGGACACTCTTGTGATTTTGGATCACATCGGACGGTCTGCCCTGCAGGATGAATTTGAGGACCGGTCATAGACAATTTAGAGTGAAAAGCAAATTTTATTTTCACTGGCATACAAAACATTCTAACTTGGATTGTTTCCCTGGCTTGGAGACTCTCCCAAAGGACACAACAAACTCTCTTCTTGTCTCTCATGGACACACACCTGTTGTTGTTGTTGTTGTTGTTGTTGACTTTGGACTGCACAACATCAAGGCCGCGGAACAGAGACACGCGAGAGGCTTACACACACACACATGCATCCACACAAAATATAGGCCACACACACATACTCAACGCCCTTGACGCAAATCCCATAGGGGTGATGGACGAATGGGCAGCGCCTGAAGAGCTGCAGCCTGCCACCATGGCCCCCCACTCCCTCCCCTCTGTTGCTAGATATCTCGAGATGTACGTTGTAATATCTACATGTGCTTTGCTATGGAGGTTTTTTTTCCCACTCCAGACTGGGCCCCCTTAGGAGCCCAGTCTAGATTGTATTTTTTTTACTCATCCTTCCCCAGCGTTTTACCTTTTTCCCCATCTTTTATGGGGCGCCTTGTGGCGACCCATCAGCGGTCCTGTTCTGTAACCCTGTACACTGTTTGTTTGTCTCGTCTTGAACGGGTTTGTGCTGAAAACAAAGTGTTGTTGTACTTGTGCAAATACAATAAAGACCTATCTACCTACCTACCTAATACATAATGTTGGATATAGAGAAAAGTCAAACCCTTTATTTATTGAATAGAAAATATTGAAATTCAACGATATAGTGAATTTGCAAACATTTAAAATGATGCACAAAGCAAACTATATAACCTGCTAGCCAAGAACGTACAACAATTCTTCTCAACAAAAGATAAATATAACCTTAGAACTTAAAACATGTGTATGCACGTACAACACTTAACACCTTTTAGTGTATCTGTATGTGGAATGAATGGATTAGGTAAAGTGTACTAATATGATCCAGTTTAAGAAACTGTTGTTTACGAAGAAGAAAAAACATTATACACATTTTAAACTTATTGATAATCTTATTTATCTCACCATATGAAATACAACTTACTTCACTAATGATGTGTTCATTTATTTTCTATTGTTACTTGTGGAGTATATTGGGAATACAGGAAGTGAACCAAAGTGCTACTAATTGCTATGGAGTGGAAAAGGGGTTAGATTAAATAAGCTCTGCTTCTTCCTACTCCTTTTCCAACATGTTGAATAGAGAAACTGGAAATTGTGATGTATCAAGTTGTATGCATGCATGTGTGACTTATCATGTTGTATGCATGCATGTGTGATGTATCATGTTGTATGCATGCACGTGTGATGCATCATGTTGTATGCATGCATGTGTGATGTATCATGTTGTATGCATGCATGTGTGATGTATCATGTTGTATGTGTGCACGTGTGATGCATCATGTTGTATGCATGCATGTGTGATGTATCATGTTGTATGCATGCATGTGTGATGCATCATGTTGTATGCATGCATGTGTGATGTATCAAGTTGTATGCATGCATGTGTGATGTATCATGTTGTATGCATGCATGTGTGATGTATCAAGTTGTATGCATGCATGTGTGATGTATCATGTTGTATGCATGCATGTGTGATGTATCATGTTGTATGCGTGCACGTGTGATGTATCATGTTGTATGCGCGCATGTGTGATGTATCATGTTGTATGCATGCATGTGTGATGTATCATGTTGTATGCATGCATGTGTGATGTATCATGTTGTATGTGTGCACGTGTGATGCATCATGTTGTATGCATGCATGTGTGATGTAGCAAGTTGTATGCATGCATGTGTGATGTATCATGTTGTATGCGTGCATGTGTGATGTATCATGTTGTATGTGTGCATGTGTGATGTATCATGTTGTATGCATGCATGTGTGATGTATCATGTTGTATGCGTGCATGTGTGATGTATCATGTTGTATCCGTGCATGTGTGATGCATCATGTTGTATGCGTGCACGTGTGATGTATCATGTTGTATGCGTGCACGCGTGATGTATCATGTTGTATGCGTGCATGTGTGATGTATCATGTTGTATGCATGCATGTGTGATGTATCATGTTGTATGCATGCATGTGTGATGTATCATGTTGTATGCGTGCACGCGTGATGTATCATGTTGTATGCGTGCATGTGTGATGTATCATGTTGTATGCGTGCACGTGTCATGCATCATGTTGTATGCATGCATGTTCCAAATAAACTCAAACTCAACTCAACTCTATCTTCTTCTCATGTGACATTCATACTCCACTGTTGCCATTTTTTAATATAAAGTAGTGTAAAGTTCTTACTTATATCTGTCAGTAAACTCACCATGAAAGCACTAAAACATATTAATAATAATAATAATAATAGATTGTATTTGTAAAAAGCACCTTACATTGAGTAATCAACCTCAAAGTGCTACAGTGTAATAAAAATAAAAAGACAAAAAAAAAAAAAAATAGAACAGCCATAGCTAGAACTAGTATGCATTTATTAAAAAAAAAAGAAGCCTTTTAAAAGAAGGTTTTTTTAGCCTTTTTTAAAACATCCATAGTCTGTGGTGCCCTCAGGTGGTCAGGGAGTAGTGAGTTTACATTATTCACCCAAGGAACTTGAGTTATTAGAGAGTTCCGGTCACGGGACCCATTTGGGGCGTGTAGAGTGTAAAGTTCTTACTTATATCTGTCAGTGAACTCACCATGAAAGCACTAGAACATACCAGCTAGCAGGTATTAAATCTAGAAAAAGGTGTCAGAGAAGAATGAGTAGCAGTGCCATCTGCTGGTGCTTGTGTGGCACTGCAGAGTGCAGAGCTGTAACATTGACACTTTTTTCCTGCTTGGTCATCTTTTCTCTTCCGCCAGCGGAGGCCTTTCTCATGATGTCACCTCGCCGCTCATTCAACTCCCGGTCTGCGCTCGGCCTCCCGTTAACCCGCCACACCCCCGCGTGTGTAAAAAGCCCACTTAGTTGTGTCTGAGCGCTGAAGCGTCGCAGCGAGCGATGGCTTCCTGTGCAAAGTGGCTGTTATTTCAACTCCCGAGCGCCGGACACGCTGTGGTTTGTCGGCCCTCGTGCACGCAGGGAGGAAATATTCACGCCAGTCCTCCCGTCCAAGGACTGCATGAGAGAGTATTTGACAAGGCGAGGTCAAAGGGCGCTTGGATTTAGATTGCGGTCGCGCTTCTGGGCTCTTCTTCTTCCTCCATTGCCGCCAGCATGTTTTCCACTCTTACAAACTAAAGGCATTAAATGCTTCCCACGCTTTATTGATCCTATTTATTTTGCTGCACGCATTCCCCCCAATTAATAAGGACGCCTGTTTTTTCCTTTGGACGGAATATAAAAGCCGCCATGTGCACGCCATGAGAGGCCATTGTAAGCTTGGAATGTCATTAATTGTCACATAAAAGACGCTGGGGGAGAAGACGTTTGAAGGAGTCTCCAGTTTCCCACCAGAGAACTGTCGTTTGTAATCAGTGAACACACAAGAACCACTGGAAGCTACGCAACCAGCTGAGAGGGTCCAAGTTCTCACAGCAGTGCTCGGGTCTGTCTTCTCCTCAATGGAGGAAGTCAGGGTGACAACAGTCCTCAAAGATCCTCTACGGTATGTGACACAATCACTGCAGTCGCCAAAGATCCTCTACAGTATGTGACACAATCACTGCAGTTGTCAAAGATCCTCTACGGTATGTGACACAATCACTGCAGTCGTCAAAGATCCTCTACGGTATGTGACACAGTCACTGCAGTCGTCAAAGATCCTCTACGGCAGTGGTCACCAACCTTTTTGAAACCAAGGGCTACTTCTTGGGTACTGATTAATGCGAAGGGCTACCAGTTTGATACACACTTAAATAAATTGCCAGAAGTAGCCAATTTGCTCAATTTACCTTTAACTCTGTTATTATTAATAATTAATTATATTTATCTTTGTGGAAACACTGATCATCTTAATGATTTCTCACAATAAATATATATAGAAACAGATAAATATCAATATGCAACACTTTATTTTTATATTTTCTCTAAATGCACATTTTTCAAATTGAACATTTTCAAATGATCACTTCTAAGACAGTCTTGTGAAATCACAATATCCCATTTTAACTAGCTAGCCACTAACATTTTTTAACAAATCATGAATTACTTTGCACCATGTTTGTACAAATAATAACTCATGTAAAATACAAAAGTAAACACTCAAATTTTTAAATCATGTCACACTTTGAACTGGACACCAAATCTGTTATCTGTTTCTTTGTCAGTTAGTGGGAAGCCTGGCATTGCATGCTGTTAACTAGTGTGTTGTACTCTGGTGTGTAACTTGACACTGCAACTCTGAGTGAGTCTTGCAGATGTGCATCAGTGAGGCGTGTTCTGTGTTTGTTCTTGATGAAGTTCATGTCAGAAAAGGCTGATTCACAAAGATAAGATTTTTCCTCATTGTTTGCGGAACCTTCTTAATCTTTTGGACATATTTTCACAGCAATCTGGCCTTAAGCTTAATTATGATAAATGTAAAATGTTAAGGATCGGAAATCTAAAGGGAACGTCCTTTCGAATGGAATGCAAAGTGCCTGTTTTGTGGACAGATGGACCAGTTAACATACTTGGTGTTGTTGTCCCAGAAAATCTGGAAGATCTAGGCTCAGTAAATTATGATAATCGACTAAGAAAGCTGGACAAAATTATGCAATTATGGAAAGGGAAATCCCTAACCTTGTATGGTAAAATGTCTATTGCCAACTCGTTAATTATTCCTCAATTTATTTATTTGTTTTTGTCATTACGAGCTCCATCACAAAACTTTTTCAAGATTTATGAGCGGAGGGTCTTCGATTTTGTCTGGAACGGCAAACCAGAAAAGATTAAAAGAAAGGTTTTGTACAAAGAGTATGAATATGGGGGCCTGAAACTTCTCAACCTTGAAGCTATGTGTCTGTCTTTAAAAGCATCAATTGTTCCAAAGATGTATTTAAACATTGAGTGGTACACAAATGTCCTGTTGGACAAAAAATATGTACTGTATCAAAAGAAATTGTATCCTTTTTTACAAGTGATCCCCTCCCAGAGAGTCTGCTGGGAAACATGGCGGGGTTCATAAAGGAAACAATCCACTCATAGTGGTGTTTTCAATTTTATGTGCCAGAAAAAAGAGACGATATTTTGCAGCAGTTAATATGGATGAACTCTAATATTGTAATAGATGGAAAGCCTTTCTTTTGGAAAAATATGTTTGAAAGAGGAATCATTTTTGTCAATGATATTATCAATGAGAATGGTAAAATTATGAAGTATGATGAATTTAGAGCTATGTATGGTGATGCTTGCTCAAGCTTTTCATTTTATCAACTAACTGGAGTAATTGGGAAAAGATGGAAACAAATAAATAATTATGGAACTACTAAATTATTAGTTTGTAAACCTCTAATAAGAAATTCTAGTTGGCAAAAAGGAACTAAAATAAATAGAAAAAGATATAATTTTTATTTAATAAAGAAATCTTTGAAGGCTGCCTCATACAACACAAATGGAAAATGGGAGGACTTTTTTGACTGCCCGTTGCCATGGGATGCCATATTCAAACTAATCTATAAAACCACTATCGATGTGCAAAATCGTTATTTTCAAATTAAAATTATTTATAACTTCTTACCCACAGGGAAAATGTTAAAATTATGGAATATGACAGAGTCAGATGATTGCCGATTTTGTTGTCAGGAGCCTGAATCCACCCTGCATTTGTTTTGGTATTGTCATATTGTGTCTTTGTTTTGGGTGGAAGTTGAAAAAATGGGTTTAAGGATTGGTTTGTTTATGAAGCTTAATGTGGTTTCTGTTATTTTAGGAGAGTTCATTGACAATCATGATTTAGTCAATTGAATTATAGTACTCTGTAAAATGTTTATTTTTAAGGCCAAAAACAGATATTCACTTAGTATTACTTTCTTTAAAACATTTATTCAGTATTTTCTAATTTTAGAAAGTTACATGGTTGAAAACGATAATGATGCCAAAAAACATTAAAGAAAAGATGAGAAGTCCTCAAAGGCTTATTTTGAAAGTATAATTATGTTTATAGATTATATGATATCTGTTGTTGTGTTCCCTAATTTGAGTGACCTGGACATAATCTGGACTGTACATAAATGCTTATTTTGAAAATGAAATTTTGTTTATAAATTATATGCAATCTGTTGTGTTCCCTAATTTTTTTCTGTGTACATGAATGAAGGTGTGTGTTGCTGAGTCCGACTTGGACATTATCTGGACTGGGCCTGGTTTAAAAAACCCTTTAAACAAATCTAATTTCATTGACAACCTGGTCTGTTGAAGATAAGGCCCTTTTTAAAAAATAAAATAAAAAAAGATAAATAAATAAAAAACATTTTCTTGGATAAAAAAGAAAGTAAAACAATATAAAAATAATTACATAAAAAATAGTAATTAATAAGAATGTTAGTGGACCAGCAGCCTATACAATCATGTGTGCTTCAGGGACTGTGTCCCTTGCAGATGTGTTGTCTATGTTGTGGGAACCAGAATATTGGTAGCAGAAAGAAATAACCCCTTTTGTGTGAGTGGGTGTGGATGAGTGTGCATGGGGGAGGTTGTTTGGGTTGATGCACTGATTGAAAGTGTATCTTGTGTTTTTTCTATGTAGATTTAATTTAAAAAAAAAAAATTTTTTTTTTTTTTTTTTTTTAAGAACAGGCCCGCGGGCGACTCATCTGGTCCTTACGGGCGACCTGGTGCCCGCGGGCACCGCGTTGGTGACCCCTGCTCTACGGTATGTGACACAATCACTGCAGTCGTCAAAGATCCTCTACGGTGTGTGACACAGTCACTGCAGTCGTCAAAGATCCTCTACGGTGTGTGACACAATCACTGCAGTCGTCAAAGATCCTCTACGGTATGTGACAGTCACTGCAGTCATCAAAGATCCTCTACGGTATGTGACACAACCACTGCAGTCGTCAAAGATCCTCTACGGTGTGTGACACAATTACTGCAGTCGTCAAAGATCCTCTACGGTATGTGACACAATCACTGCAGTCGTCAAAGATCCTCTACAGTATGTGACACAATCACTGCTGTCGTCAAAGATCCTCCACGGTATGTGACACAATCCATGCAGTCGTCAAAGATCCTCTACTGTATGTGACACAATCACTGCAGTCGTCAAAGATCCTCTACGGTGTGTGACACAATCACTGCAGTCGTCAAAGATCCTCTACAGTATGTGACACAATCACTGCAGTCGTCAAAGATCCTCTACGGTATGTGACACAATCACTGCAGTCGTCAAAGATCCTCTACGGTATGTGACACATACACTGCAGTCGTCAAAGATCCTCTACGGTATGTGACACAATCACTGCAGTCGTCAAAGTTCCTCTACAGTATGTGACACAATCACTGCAGTCGTCAAAGTTCCTCTACGGTGTGTGACACAATCACTGCAGTCGTCAAAGATCCTCTACGGTGTGTGACACAATCACTGCAGTCGTCAAAGATCCTCTACGGTATGTGACAGTCACTGCAGTCATCAAAGATCCTCTACGGTATGTGACACAACCACTGCAGTCGTCAAAGATCCTCTACGGTGTGTGACACAATTACTGCAGTCGTCAAAGATCCTCTACGGTATGTGACACAATCCATGCAGTCGTCAAAGATCCTCTACGGTATGTGACACAATCACTGCTGTCGTCAAAGATCCTCTACGGTATGTGACACAATCCATGCAGTCGTCAAAGATCCTCTACGGTATGTGACACAATCACTGCAGTCGTCAAAGATCCTCTACGGTATGTGACACATACACTGCAGTCGTCAAAGATCCTCTACGGTATGTGACACAATCACTGCAGTCGTCAAAGTTCCTCTACGGTATGTGACACAATCACTGCAGTCGTCAAAGATCCTCTACGGTGTGTGACACAATCACTGCAGTCGTCAAAGATCCTCTACGGTATGTGACAGTCACTGCAGTCATCAAAGATCCTCTACGGTATGTGACACAACCACTGCAGTCGTCAAAGATCCTCTACGGTGTGTGACACAATTACTGCAGTCGTCAAAGATCCTCTACGGTATGTGACACAATCCATGCAGTCGTCAAAGATCCTCTACGGTATGTGACACAATCACTGCTGTCGTCAAAGATCCTCTACGGTATGTGACACAATCCATGCAGTCGTCAAAGATCCTCTACTGTATGTGACACAATCACTGCAGTCGTCAAAGATCCTCTACGGTGTGTGACACAATCACTGCAGTCGTCAAAGATCCTCTACAGTATGTGACACAATCACTGCAGTCGTCAAAGATCCTCTACGGTATGTGACACAATCACTGCAGTCGTCAAAGATCCTCTACGGTATGTGACACATACACTGCAGTCGTCAAAGATCCTCTACGGTATGTGACACAATCACTGCAGTCGTCAAAGTTCCTCTACGGTATGTGACACAATCACTGCAGTCGTCAAAGATCCTCTACGGTGTGTGACACAATCACTGCAGTCGTCAAAGATCCTCTACAATATGTGACACAGTCACTGCAGTCGTCAAAGACACTCTACGGTGTGTGACACAATCACTGCAGTCGTCAAAGATCCTCTGCAGTCATCAAAGATCCTCTACGGTATGTGACACAATCACTGCAGTCGTCAAAGATCCTCTACGGTATGTGACACAATCACTGCAGTCGTCAAAGATCCTCTACGGTATGTGACACAATCACTGCAGTCGTCAAAGATCCTCTACGGTGTGTGACACAGTCACTGCAGTCGTCAAAGATCCTCTACGGTGTGTGACACAGTCACTGCAGTCGTCAAAGATCCTCTACGGTGTGTTTGACACAATCACTGCATTAGTCAAAGATCCTCTACGGTATGTGACACAATCACTGCAGTCGTCAAAGATCCTTTACGGTGTGTGACACAATCACTGCAGTCGTCAAAGATCCTCTACGGATGTGACACAACCACTGCAGTCGTCAAAGATCCTCTACGGTGTGAGACACAATCACTGCAGTCGTCAAAGATCCTCTACGACATGGGTGTCAAACTCTGGCCCACGGGCCAAATTTGTATGTATGTATGTATATATATATATATGTGTGTGTGTATATATGTATGTGTATATATGTATGTGTATATATATATTCCTTGCGCACTAATTGACTGAAAGAGCACGCATTTGGCGCGATGATGTCATGTTATCCATGGAAAAATGCATTTTTAGACAATATGACTTGCCTGAGCGGCTAGGAAGTGAAGTGAATTACATTTATATAGCGCTTTTTCTCAAGTGACTCAAAGCGCTTTACATTGTGAAACCCAATATCTAAGTTACATTTAAACCAGTGTGGGTGGCACTGGGAGCAGGTGGGTAAAGTGTCTTGCCCAAGGACACAACGGCAGTGACTTGGATGGCGGAAGCGGGAATCGAACCTGCAACCCTCAAGTTGCTGGCACGGCCACTCTACCAACCGAGCTATACCGCCCCCGAGAGGAGACCCCGAGAGTAACAAGCGCTTGCCTTGTTGTCTTTCCATTAAGAACAATAAATTAGTTTTTAGTATAAGTTTGCTGGTTTCAAGAAATGTAATGCCGAGCGCTTATCATTATGTCAAGATAATGGCACTAGCATTTACTTCATTTAAGAACATTTTTCAACATATTGAGAGAAAAAAAGTTCTCATATTTGATTTTTCTACCAAGAAAAGTGCACTTGTTATTAGTGAGAATATTCTTATTTTAAGCTATTTCGGGGTTCATTGAGGTTAGCTAATTTTACTTGTTTTGGAAAGTCTTGACAAGCTGAATTTACTTGTTCTATTGGCAGATCAATTTGCTTAGTTCAAGTAAAATACCCCTTATTTTATTATTTTTTCTTGTTTTTGAACACTGACTTTTTGCAGTGTAGCTCTTGTCTCAAAGTAGGTGTAACATCACGCCCTGACTTATTTGTTTTTTTTTGCTGTTTTCCTGTGTGTAGTGTTTTAGTTCTTGTCTTGCGCTCCTATTTTGTTGTTGATTGTCATGTCATGTACTTTGTGGACGCCGTCTGCTCCACGCGCTGTAAGTCTTTGCTGTCATCCAGCATTCTGTTTTTGTTTACTTTGCAGCCAGTTCAGTTTTAGTTCTGCATAGCCATCCCTAAGCTTCAATGCCTTTTCTCAGCGGCACTCGCTTTCGTTTATTTTTGGTTTAAGCATTAGACACCTTTTTACCTGCAAACCGTCGTCGTCATCTACAAAGCAATTAGCTACCTGCTGCCACCTACTGATATGGAAGAGTATTACACGGTTACTCTGCCGAGCTCTAGACAGCACCGACACTCAACAACGGCACATTTGCAGATTACAATTACTGGTTTGCAAAAAATATTTGTAACCCAATTAGGTGCAATTACATCATCTCCCACGGCACACCAAACAATATCTCACGGTACACTACTAGGTAGAGGATATTTGACTATTTTGGAATATATACCTAAAAACAACAGCTTCTTAAGAACCTGATGCAAAACAAACTAAAACAAGCCCAACAAATTCCTGCCTCAAAGGATTTTTATGAGTAGGATTTTTATGGTTGGCGGTCTTTGGCAGAGAACAGCAAATTGGCGAACCGCCGTAGAAACCAACAAGTCCTTAAGAACCTGATGCAGAACTCTTGTCACAGAGGATTATTATTGTCGATGCCTCAAAACAGCAAGGCACTCCTGGCATGTATTTAGGATCTGTTACTTGCATTTTAGCCTCAAAAACCGCAGATCTTCTGTACAGTAGAGGATCTTTGACCTTAAAACAAGAAATCGTCTTGTTTTTGAACACTGACTTTTTGCAGTGTAGGACTGGCCAAAGTTAAGCAGGAGCAGAGGTGGGTAGAGTAGCCAGAAATTGTACTCAAGTAAAAGTACTGTTACTTTAGAGATGTATTACTCATGTGAAAGTAAGGAGTAGTCACCCAAATATTTACTTGAGTAAAAGTAAAAAGTATGTTGTGAAAAAACTACTCAAGTACTGAGCAACTGATGAGTAACCTGTTCGTTTAATGATGACGGCAACAAATAATGCACAAAAACATAAAAATAGCAATGAGCAAATTCAGAGCCAGGAATATCTCTTAAGCAACTAAAACAATAATATATATTAAATAATAATACATTAACATAAATAAATTAAGGCAAATTGAGCCACAATAACTTAACAGCACCATAGGGTCAGATTCATAGCAGGGAAGCTAGCATCAGCCTACGGTGACAGCCAAAATATCTACTAACGATACTTACCGCCATGTGCTTCCTCAAATTTGACGTTGAGTTCATGTAAGCTTAAGCTTGTTGTTGTTTGCCGCTGAAACTTCATGTGTAGTTAATCACGTGACCGCCTGGCTCTGTTTGATTGGTGAAACGGAGTCAAACGTCACCAGTGACTGTATTTGATTAGTGAAACGGAGTCAAACGTCACCAGTGACTGCATTTGATTGGTGAAACGGAGTCAAACGTCACCAGTGACTGCATTTGATTAGTGAAACGGAGTCAAACGTCACCAGTGACTGCATTTGATTGGTGAAACGGAGTCAAACGTCACCAGTGACCGTATTTGATTGGTGAAACGGAGTCAAACGTCACCAGTGACTGTATTTGATTGGTGAAACGGAGTCAAACGTCACCAGTGACCGTATTTGATTGGTGAAACGGAGTCAAACGTCACCAGTGACCGTATTTGATTGGTGAAACGGAGTCAAACGTCACCAGTGACCGTATTTGATTGGTGAAACGGAGTCAAACGTCACCAGTGACCGTATTTGATTGGTGAAACGGAGTCAAACGTCACCAGTGACTGTATTTGATTGGTGAAACGGAGTCAAACGTCACCAGTGACTGCATTTGATTGGTGAAACGGAGTCAAACGTCAACAGTGACTGTATTTGATTGGTGAAACGGAGTCAAACGTCACCAGTGACTGCATTTGATTGGTGAAACGGAGTCAAACGTCACCAGTGACTGTATTTGATTGGTGAAACAGAGTCAAGTGTCACCAGTGACTGCATTTGATTGGTGAAACGGAGTCAAACGTCACCAGTGACTGCATTTGATTGGTGAAACAGAGCCAAACGTCACCAGTGACTGCATTTGATTGGTGAAACGGAGTCAAACGTCACCAGTGACTGCATTTGATTGGTGAAACGGAGTCAAACGTCACCAGTGACTGCATTTGATTGGTGAAACGGAGTCAAACGTCACCAGTGACTACATTTGATTGGTGAAACGGAGTCAAACGTCAACAGTGACTGCATTTGATTGGTGAAACGGAGTCAAACGTCACCAGTGACTGTATTTGATTGGTGAAACAGAGTCAAGTGTCACCAGTGACTGCATTTGATTGGTGAAACGGAGTCAAACGTCACCAGTGACTGTATTTGATTGGTGAAACAGAGTCAAGTGTCACCAGTGACTGCATTTGATTGGTGAAACGGAGTCAAACGTCACCAGTGACTGTATTTGATTGGTGAAACGGAGTCAAACGTCACCAGTGACTACATTTGATTGGTGAAACGGAGTCAAACGTCAACAGTGACTGCATTTGATTGGTGAAACGGAGTCAAACGTCACCAGTGACTGCATTTGATTGGTGAAACGGAGTCAAACGTCACCCCTGACTGCATTTGATTGGTGAAACGGAGTCAAACGTCACCAGTGACTGCATTTGATTGGTGAAACGGAGTCAAACGTCACCAGTGACTGTATTTGATTGGTGAAACGGAGTCAAACGTCACCAGTGACTGCATTTGATTGGTGAAACGGAGTCAAACGTCACCAGTGACTGCATTTGATTGGTGAAACGGAGTCAAACGTCACCAGTGACTGCATTTGATTGGTGAAACGGAGTCAAACGTCACCAGTGACTGTATTTGATTGGTGAAACGGAGTCAAACGTCACCAGTGACTGCATTTGATTGGTGAAACGGAGTCAAACGTCACCAGTGACTGCATTTGATTGGTGAAACGGAGTCAAACGTCACCAGTGACTGCATTTGATTGGTGAAACGGAGTCAAACGTCACCAGTGACTGCATTTGATTGGTGAAACGGAGTCAGACGTCACCAGTGACTGCATTTGATTGGTGAAACGGAGTCAAACGTCACCAGTGACTGCATTTGATTGGTGAAACGGAGTCAAACGTCACCAGTGACTGCATTTGATTGGTGAAACGGAGTCAAACGTCACCAGTGACTGCATTTGATTGGGGAAACGGAGTCAAACGTCACCAGTGACTGTATTTGATTGGTGAAACGGAGTCAAACGTCACCAGTGACCGTATTTGATTGGTGAAACGGAGTCAAACGTCACCAGTGACCGTATTTGATTGGTGAAACGGAGTCAAACGTCACCAGTGACCGTATTTGATTGGTGAAACGGAGTCAAACGTCACCAGTGACTGTATTTGATTGGTGAAACGGAGTCAAACGTCACCAGTGACTGCATTTGATTGGTGAAACGGAGTCAAACGTCAACAGTGACTGTATTTGATTGGTGAAACGGAGTCAAACGTCACCAGTGACTGCATTTGATTGGTGAAACGGAGTCAAACGTCACCAGTGACTGTATTTGATTGGTGAAACAGAGTCAAGTGTCACCAGTGACTGCATTTGATTGGTGAAACGGAGTCAAACGTCACCAGTGACTGCATTTGATTGGTGAAACAGAGCCAAACGTCACCAGTGACTGCATTTGATTGGTGAAACGGAGTCAAACGTCACCAGTGACTGCATTTGATTGGTGAAACGGAGTCAAACGTCACCAGTGACTGCATTTGATTGGTGAAACGGAGTCAAACGTCACCAGTGACTGCATTTGATTGGTGAAACGGAGTCAAACGTCAACAGTGACTGCATTTGATTGGTGAAACGGAGTCAAACGTCACCAGTGACTGTATTTGATTGGTGAAACAGAGTCAAACGTCACCAGTGACTACATTTGATTGGTGAAACGGAGTCAAACGTCACCAGTGACTGCATTTGATTGGTGAAACGGAGTCAAACGTCACCAGTGACTGCATTTGATTGGTGAAACGGAGTCAAACGTCACCAGTGACTGTATTTGATTGGTGAAACAGAGTCAAGTGTCACCAGTGACTGCATTTGATTGGTGAAACGGAGTCAAACGTCACCAGTGACTGTATTTGATTGGTGAAACGGAGTCAAACGTCACCAGTGACTACATTTGATTGGTGAAACGGAGTCAAACGTCAACAGTGACTGCATTTGATTGGTGAAACGGAGTCAAACGTCACCAGTGACTGCATTTGATTGGTGAAACGGAGTCAAACGTCACCCCTGACTGCATTTGATTGGTGAAACGGAGTCAAACGTCACCAGTGACTGCATTTGATTGGTGAAACGGAGTCAAACGTCACCAGTGACTGTATTTGATTGGTGAAACGGAGTCAAACGTCACCAGTGACTGCATTTGATTGGTGAAACGGAGTCAAACGTCACCAGTGACTGCATTTGATTGGTGAAACGGAGTCAAACGTCACCAGTGACTGCATTTGATTGGTGAAACGGAGTCAAACGTCACCAGTGACTGTATTTGATTGGTGAAACGGAGTCAAACGTCACCAGTGACTGCATTTGATTGGTGAAACGGAGTCAAACGTCACCAGTGACTGCATTTGATTGGTGAAACGGAGTCAAACGTCACCAGTGACTGCATTTGATTGGTGAAACGGAGTCAAACGTCACCAGTGACTGCATTTGATTGGTGAAACGGAGTCAGACGTCACCAGTGACTGCATTTGATTGGTGAAACGGAGTCAAACGTCACCAGTGACTGCATTTGATTGGTGAAACGGAGTCAAACGTCACCAGTGACTGCATTTGATTGGTGAAACGGAGTCAAACGTCACCAGTGACTGCATTTGATTGGTGAAACGGAGTCAAACGTCACCAGTGACTGCATTTGATTGGTGAAACGGAGCCAAACGTCACCAGTGACTGCATTTGATTGGTGAAACGGAGTCAAACGTCACCAGTGACTGCATTTGATTGGTGAAACGGAGTCAAACGTCACCGGTGACTGTATTTGATTGGTGAAACGGAGTCAAACGTCACCGGTGACTGCATTTGATTGGTGAAACGGAGTCAAACGTCACCGGTGACTGCATTTGATTGGTGAAACGGAGTCAAACGTCACCGGTGACTGCATTTGATTGGTGAAACGGAGTCAAACGTCACCAGTGACTGCATTTGATTGGTGAAACGGAGTCAAACGTCACCGGTGACTGCATTTGATTGGTGAAACGGAGTCAAACGTCACCAGTGACTGCATTTGATTGGTGAAACGGAGTCAAACGTCACCAGTGACTGCATTTGATTGGTGAAACGGAGTCAAACGTCACCAGTGACTGCATTTGATTGGTGAAACGGAGTCAAACGTCACCAGTGACTGCATATGATTGGTGAAACGGAGTCAAACGTCACCAGTGACTGCATTTGATTGGTGAAACGGAGTCAAACGTCACCAGTGACTGCATTTGATTGGTGAAACGGAGTCAAACGTCACCAGTGACTGCATTTGATTGGTGAAACGGAGTCAAACGTCACCAGTGACTGCATTTGATTGGTGAAACGGAGCCAAACGTCACCAGTGACTGCATTTGATTGGTGAAACGGAGCCAAACGTCACCAGTGACTGCATTTGATTGGTGAAACGGAGTCAAACGTCACCGGTGACTGCATTTGATTGGTGAAACGGAGTCAAACGTCACCGGTGACTGCATTTGATTGGTGAAACGGAGTCAAACGTCACCAGTGACTGCATTTGATTGGTGAAACGGAGTCAAACGTCACCAGTGACTGCATTTGATTGGTGAAACGGAGCCAAACGTCACCAGTGACTGCATTTGATTGGTGAAACGGAGTCAAACGTCACCAGTGACTGCATTTGATTGGTGAAACGGAGCCAAACGTCACCAGTGACTGCATTTGATTGGTGAAACGGAGTCAAACGTCACCAGTGACTGCATTTGATTGGTGAAACGGAGTCAAACGTCACCAGTGACTGCATTTGATTGGTGAAACGGAGTCAAACGTCACCAGTGACTGCATTTGATTGGTGAAACGGAGTCAAACGTCACCGGTGACTGCATTTGATTGGTGAAACGGAGCCAAACGTCACCAGTGACTGCATTTGATTGGTGAAACGGAGCCAAACGTCACCAGTGACTGCATTTGATTGGTGAAACGGAGTCAAACGTCACCAGTGACTGCATTTGATTGGTGAAACGGAGTCAAACGTCACCAGTGACTGCATATGATTGGTGAAACGGAGTCAAACGTCACCAGTGACTGCATTTGATTGGTGAAACGGAGTCAAACGTCACCAGTGACTGCATTTGATTGGTGAAACGGAGTCAAACGTCACCAGTGACTGCATTTGATTGGTGAAACGGAGTCAAACGTCACCAGTGACTGCATTTGATTGGTGAAACGGAGCCAAACGTCACCAGTGACTGCATTTGATTGGTGAAACGGAGTCAAACGTCACCAGTGACTGCATTTGATTGGTGAAACGGAGTCAAACGTCACCGGTGACTGTATTTGATTGGTGAAACGGAGTCAAACGTCACCAGTGACTGCATTTGATTGGTGAAACGGAGTCAAACGTCACCGGTGACTGTATTTGATTGGTGAAACGGAGTCAAACGTCACCAGTGACTGCATTTGATTGGTGAAACGGAGTCAAACGTCACCAGTGACTGCATTTGATTGGTGAAACGGAGTCAAACGTCACCAGTGACTGCATTTGATTGGTGAAACGGAGTCAAACGTCACCAGTGACTGCATTTGATTGGTGAAACGGAGTCAAACGTCACCAGTGACTGCATTTGATTGGTGAAACGCAGGCATGCGACAGATCCTACTTTGAAGGTCTGTCTGACAAACCAAAACAAACAAAGCGTGCATTAACAGATGGATAAAAATCAGTAGCGAGTAGCGAGCTGAATGTAGATAAACGGAGCGGAGTAAAAGTAGCGTTTCTTCTCTATAAATATACTGAAGTAAAAGTAAAAGTATGTTGCATTAAAACTACTCTTAGAAGTACAATGTATTCCAAAAGTTACTCAAGTAAATGTAACGGAGTAAATGTAGCGTGTTACTACCCATCTCTGAGTAGGAGAAAATACGGTCGGTAATACATTATTTAAAGTCTCTGTGCGGCCCGGTAGCTAATGCGTCACGGACAGGCGCCGGTCTCCGGACCGGTGGTTGGGGACCACTGCTTTATATGACCGGAGCACTCTGCTGTTTTTCAGGGCCCACAGCAAAAACCCCTTTTCAAAAACCCTCCATATGACGCTGTTCTTGAGGATCAACAAAAAAGGAAACACGAGTCCAGGATGATTTATATGCCAGCGTTGTGTTGCTGTTTTTTTGGAAGTACTTGTCAAAGATCCTCTCCATGACTGACGATCCCTGTTGTTTTTAGGGACCTACTGTAAGGAAATGTTCTTTTCTTTCCCAAGCAAGTGAAATAATTTATGAGTTTTAGGTGAAAGTCATCCTCCGTATCTCCGGCAGGCAATTTAACGCTGAGTCGTGGTCTTCCTACCAGCGGACTAAGACTTTTCCACTGACCGCTTGCTTAGCGGAGGTTAGAATCCTGCACCCCAAAGACAGTCTTTCCCGGTAGGCCCAGGAACAAAGTCAGACTACACTTACTGGAACCCCCTGGAATTTGCAGCAAACTCTTTTGTTGGCTGAAGTCCGCGTTTGTGTTCGACAAGTTGGTGCACGGGAGTCTTCGCTCCTGCCTGCGCGGAATAATGGCTCCCCGGTGTGCGCCGGCGCCGCTCGCAGCCCGGGCAGATAAATCAATAGTAGTGAAGGATGCGACGGCGGTTAATGGCCGATTGGAGTTTGGCGAGGCGGTGCGGAGCTCACACTTGACTGATGTCATCAAGAGGCCATGCATGTGATGAGATGTTTGGGAATGTGCTGGGATGGATGAGGTGTTACTCAGCTCCTCCACGCTAACAAGATCAATAGAGTGCCTGCAAGGCCCTCACTTGGCCCCTTTTCACCACAAATGTCCGCCGTAATGCCGAAGTGACCTTGGGATATGCTAATGTGTAGGCCTCGCTACATGTCTTGAAATTAACAGAGCGTAAGGTCTGATCCGCCCTACGGCTAGATGAGTCAGGCCTGTTTGAACACCCACAACTTTACAATAAAAAAAAAAAATCAGGCTTCGCTACACTTCTTAATATTTAGTCTGGAACTTTTTTTCATTAACGTGGTTTTAAAGACATAATACCCCATCCGAGCCGCCTCTGGCTTGATGATCCAGTCCTGTTTAAACGGCCACTTCAGAGAGGACATTTTTGGAAAAAAAATAAAAGATAAATCAGGCTTCGCTACACATCCTAATATATAGCCTGGAACGTTTTATTTTTAATGGAAATGGTTTTATGGACATAATACCCACTCTGACCCGCATCTAGCTGGATGATCCCATCCTGTTTAAACGCCCACTTCACAGAAGACAGCTTTGAAAAAAAATTAAAAAAAATAAATCAGGCTTCGCTACACTTCTTAATATTTAGCCTGGAACTTTTTTTTCATTAACATGATTTCAAAGACATATACCCCCTCCTATCCACCTCTGGCTAGATGATCCAGTCCTGTTTAAACGCCCACCTCACATAGGAAAGCTTTAAGAGAAGAAAACAGTTCAGGCTTCGCTACACTTCTTAATATCTTACCTGGAAGAAAAAAAATGAATGGACGTGGTTTTAATGCCATAATATCCCCTCAAATATTATCCGAGCTAGATGGTCCAGTCCTGTTTAAACGCCCACTTCAGAGAGGACAGCTTTGAAGAAGAAAAAAACTAAAATACAATTAGGCTTCGCTACACTTCTTAATATTTAGCCTGGAACTTTTTTTTCATTAACGTGGTTTTAAAAACATATAACCCATCCGATCCACCTCTGGCTAGATGATCCAGTCCTGTTTAAACGCCCACCTCACATAGGAAAGCTTTAAGAGAAGAAAACAGTTCAGGCTTCGCTACACTTCTTGATATATTACCTGAAAAAAACATTTAATGGAAATGGTTTTAATGCTATAATACCCCCTCTAATCTTATCCGAGCTAGATGGTCCAGTCCTGTTTAAACGCCCACTTCAGAGAGGACAGCTTTGAAGAAGAAAAAAACTAAAATACAGTTAGGCTTTGCTACACTTCTTAATATATAGTCTGGAACTTTGTTTTTATTTTTTCAAGAAATGGTTTTAAGGACATAAAACCCTCTAGCTAGATGATCTAGTCCTGTTTAAACGCACACTTCACAGAGCTTTGAAGAAGAAACATGCTTAAATAAAATCAGGCTTCGGTACACTTCTTAACATATAGCCTGGAACTTTCAAATGAATGGTTTTAAGGACATAATACCCACTCTGACCCACCTATAGCTGGATGATCCAGTCTTGTTTATATGCCCACTTCACAGAGGACAGCTTTGGAAAAAAATAAAAGATAAATCAGGCTTCGCTACACATCCTAATATATAGCCTGGAACGTTTTATTTTTAATGGAAATGGTTTTAAGGACATGTTACCCACTCTAACCCGCATCTAGCTGGATGATCCAATGCTGTTTAAACGCCCACTTCACAGAGGACAGCTTTGAAAAAAACAACAACAAAAAATAAATAAATCAGGCTTCGCTACACTTCTTAATATTTAGCCTGGAACTTTTTTTCATTAACGTGGTTTTAAAGACATATACCCCTCTGATCCGCCTCTGGCTAGATGATCCAGTCCTGTTTAAACCCCCACTTCAGAAAAGACAGCTTTGAAGAAGAAAACAGTTCAGGCTTTGCTACACTTCTTAATATATTACCTGAATTTTTTTTTTCATGGATGTGGTTTTAATGCTATAATACCCCCTCTAATCTTATCCGAGCTAGATGGTCCAGTCCTGTTTAAACGGCCACTTCAGAGAGGACAGCTGTGAAAAAAAAAAAAAAGATAAATCAGGCTTCGCTACACATCCTAATATATAGTCTGGAACGTTTTATTTTTAATGGAAATGGTTTTAAGGACATAATACCCACTCTGACCCGCATCTAGCTGGATGATCCCATCCTGTTTAAACGCCCACTTCACAGAAGACAGCTGTGAAAGAAAAAAAAAAAAAGAAAAAAAATCAGGCTTCGCTACACTTTTTAATATTTAGCCTGGAACTTTGTTTTCAGTAAAGTGGTTTTAAAAACATATAACCCCTCTGATCCGCCTCTGGCTAGATGATCCAGTCCTGTTTAAACGCCCACCTCACATAGGAAAGCTTTAAGAGAAGAAAACAGTTCAGGCTTCGCTACACTTCTTAATATCTTACTTGGAAAAAAAAAATGAATGGACGTGGTTTTAATGCCATAATATCCCCTCAAATATTATCCGAGCTAGATGGTCCAGTCCTGTTTAAACGCCCACTTCAGAGAGGACAGCTTTGAAGAAGAAAAAAACTAAAATACAATTAGGCTTCGCTACACTTCTTAATATTTAGCCTGGAACTTTTTTTTCATTAACGTGGTTTTAAAAACATATAACCCATCCGATCCACCTCTGGCTAGATGATCCAGTCCTGTTTAAACGCCCACCTCACATAGGAAAGCTTTAAGAGAAGAAAACAGTTCAGGCTTCGCTACACTTCTTGATATATTACCTGAAAAAAACATTTAATGGAAATGGTTTTAATGCTATAATACCCCCTCTAATCTTATCCGAGCTAGATGGTCCAGTCCTGTTTAAACGCCCACTTCAGAGAGGACAGCTTTGAAGAAGAAAAAAACTAAAATACAGTTAGGCTTTGCTACACTTCTTAATATATAGTCTGGAACTTTGTTTTTATTTTTTCAAGAAATGGTTTTAAGGACATAAAACCCTCTAGCTAGATGATCTAGTCCTGTTTAAACGCACACTTCACAGAGCTTTGAAGAAGAAACATGTTTAAATAAAATCAGGCTTCGCTACACTTCTTAACATATAGCCTAGAACTTTCAAATAAATGGTTTTAAGGACATAATACCCACTCTGACCCACCTATAGCTAGATGATCCAGTCTTGTTTATATGCCCACTTCACAGAGGACAGCTTTGGAAAAAAATAAAAGATAAATCAGGCTTCGCTACACATCCTAATATATAGCCTGGAACGTTTTACTTTTAATGGAAATGGTTTTAAGGACATGATACCCACTCTGACCCGCATCTAGCTGGATGATCAAATCATGTTTAAACGCCCACTTCATAGAGGACAGCTTTGAAAAAAAACAAAAAAAATAAATAAATAAATCAGGCTTCGCTACACTTCTTAATATTTAGCCTGGAACTTATTTTCATTAACGTGGTTTTAAAGACATATACCCCTCTGATCCGCCTCTGGCTAGATGGTCCAGTCCTGTTTAAACGCCCACCTCACATAGGAAAGCTTTAAGACAAGGAAACAGTTCAGGCTTTGCTACACTTCTTAATATCTTACCTGGAAAAAAACTAATTCATGGATGTGGTTTTAATGCTATGATACCCCCTCTAATCTTTTCCAAGCTAGATGGTCCAGTCCTGTTCAAACGCCCACTTCAGAGAGGACAGCTTTGAAGAAGAAAAAAACTAAAATACAATTAGGCTTCGCTACACTTCTTAATATATAGTCTGGAACTTTGTTTTTATTTTTTCAAGAAATGGTTTTAAGGACATAAAACCCTCTAGCTAGATGATCTAGTCCTGTTTAAACGCACACTTCACAGAGCTTTGAAGAAGAAACATGTTTAAATAAAATCAGGCTTCGCTACACTTCTTAACATATAGCCTGGAACTTTCAAATGAATGGTTTTAAGGACATAATACCCACTCTGACCCACCTATAGCTGGATGATCCAGTCTTGTTTATATGCCCACTTCACAGAGGACAGCTTTGGAAAAAAAAAAAGATAAATCAGGCTTCGCTACACATCCTAATATATAGCCTGGAACGTTTTATTTTTAATGGAAATGGTTTTAAGGACATGGTACCCACTCTGACCCGCATCTAGCTGGATGATCCAATCCTGTTTAAACGCCCACTTCATAGAGGACAGCTTTGAAAAAAACAAAAAAAATAAATAAATAAATCAGGCTTCGCTACACTTCTTAATATTTAGCCTGGAACTTTTTTTCATTAACGTGGTTTTAAAAACATATACCCCTCTGATCCGCCTCTGGCTAGATGATCCAGTCCTGTTTAAACGCCCACCTCACATAGGAAAGCTTTAAGACAAGGAAACAGTTCAGGCTTTGCTACACTTCTTAATATCTTACCTGGAAAAAAACTAATTCATGGATGTGGTTTTAATGCTACGATACCCCCTCTAATCTTTTCCGAGCTAGATGGTCCAGTCCTGTTCAAACGCCCACTTCAGAGAGGACAGCTTTGAAGAAGAAAACAACTAAAATACAATTAGGCTTCGCTACACTTCTTAATATTTAGCCTGGAACTTTTTTTTCATTAACGTGGTTTTAGAAACATATAACCCATCCGATCCGCCTCTGGCTAGATGATCCAGTCCTGTTTAAACGCCCACCTCACATAGGAAAGCTTTAAGAGAAGAAAACAGTTCAGGCTTCGCTACACTTCTTAATATCTTATCTGAAAAGAAAAATTTCATGGACGTGGTTTTAATGCTATGATACCCCCTCTAATCTTTTCCGAGCTAGATGGTCCAGTCCTGTTTTAAACGCCCACTTCAGAGAGGACAGCTTTGAAGAAGAAAAAAACTAAAATACAATTAGGCTTCGCTACACTTCTTAATATATAGTCTGGAACTTTGTTTTTATTTTTTCAAGAAATAGTTTTAAGTACATAATACCCACTCTGACCCGCCTCTATCTAGATGATCTAGTCCTGTTTAAACGCCCACTTCACAAAGCTTTGAAGAAGAAAACCTTTAAATAAAATCAGGCTTCGCTACACTTCTTATTATATAGCCTGGAACTTTCAAAGAAATGGTTTTAAGGACATAATACCCACTCTGACCCACCTATAGCTAGGTGATCCA